>NC_041359.1:100000-115000 GCF_900634415.1 Cottoperca gobio
TTTCTCTCTCTGTCTCTGTCTCTCTTTTTTATTATCATTAGTCACATTCCATCAGTACTTAGTGAGCACTGAGGCTTACGACCACTTGTTTGTGCCGATTTTCTCCCCTTCTCTCTCAACTTCGTCTTCCCCTTTTATCATTGTCTTCCTGCAACCCTGTTTCTGTCCCCTTATGTCACTCTGCCAGCATTTTCTTCAGCATGCTCTGTCCCCTTCCTGCTGTTGTCCTTCTCTGTCTCCTCCAGAATATAGGATAGTTTCATTGAAAATGAATGAAAGGCTGGACTCAATGAAGCGGGTGATGGCTCAATTGAATGTGCCTCTCAGGAATGTTTGGTTGTGTTTGGAGTCTTTTGGCTGCTGCTCAGGCTCCAGTCCATTTGTGGTGGGCATCGGGATTCTTCCCTGCTGGTTGTGTCCATCTGCTACAAGCTGCACAACTACCTGTCTTCTCAACAATACACTTTTTAAAGTTAGGAAGTGCAATTACACGTAATCCATCAGTCTGGAAAGGCCCTGTCTTCTTCAAGGTGAAACAATGAGTCATTTGGATGACTGAAAGGATATTTGTGAGGGAGGGACGGAGAGAGGTCTGCTGTTCATGTGCAAGTACACAGCTATCCGCGTCCTCTACTGAAATATTATGAAGTCTTAATAACATCACCGTTTCTGAACAACATGTTAGCATTTCTGTACTGTAATTTATTGTTACTTATCAGCTGTATATACTGATGCCAATATATCTTCAATAAGCTAACGTTGGCCTAGCCAATTTACCGATTGGGTTTTAAACCATACACATGCAGCCTTCAGACTTTTCTACCCATCGAGTCATTTTCACGGCATTCAGATGTGCCCATTAGAAAATGAAATACAATCAAGGAATATTTACTGTATTATATGAACTGAGTTAACTTGCTGTTTGTGCAGAAAGTGCTGGAACTAGGTGAAGTCCTAAAAGTAAAGGAACATTTAGATGAAGGTAATTACAGACACACATTTCCTCCTCATCAAACCGATACCTTTTGGTTGCTGAAGAGTTGAAATGTGATTTTTAACATTAGAGAATTGAATCAGAAGTTCATTCTTTTGTTCTCATGTGTCTCAAACTCTGAATGAAGTTGAGCTTTATTGGATTATTCACCACAGGAAAGGGAAACCTCTTCCAACTGAGATCGGCCCAGAGTGATGACAGCCCAGTTTACTGTAGTTTTTGGCTATTTTATTTGCAGCTTTCTGAAAATGGCAAATTAAGACAGATAAGGACTTGATCAGTCTGTTACTCTTGGATGAGCCAAGTGACAGCCTGCACATTTTGAGAGTTATTGAAAAAGACAACCCTGTGCTGAAATCCGACAATGTTTCGAGAGGAGGAAACAGGAGAAGCACTGTATTTATTGAACTAGTGCTTTTATGAGTTAACATGCTTGTCATTCCTGCCCCTGCTCCGTCAGGCAAGATTTAATTCTCACTTGGTTGAAATTGTATAGATAACAATGATCATAATTATTGTGCTCTAGTAATAATTACTAGAGCTTTACATTGTTTTTGTGTTTCTTTTTGGCCTCATGCCAGACCTTTACCCTCCTTTACCCTTTACCCTCATTCCCACATACAGGAGATTGTGTGTGTGTGTGTGTGTGTGTGTGTGTGTGTGTGTGTGTGTGGTGTGTGTGTGTGTGTGTGTGTGTGTGTGTGTGTGTGTGTGTGGTGTGTGTGTGTGTGTGTGTGTGTGTGTGTGTGTGTGTGTGTGTGTGTGTCTCACTCAAACCCTCTGGAGATCTGCCTAAACTTGTAGGAGATAATCTGGCCAGTTTTTGGAGGCGATGGAGTAGGAGAGGTGGGTAGAAAGAGAGGGAGATAATGAGCTGGAAAGAGGAGGATTTACTGTATGATGAGTGAAAATGAGAATTTAGTGTCATAACTGACTGTTAAATATTCCAGTAAATATTATACACATATACAAAGTAACAGTGAAACCACTGATTCAGGTACTCAAACAAGGGAACTTTCAAGGTTCTCATGCCATCTTCTTTTACCTCACAGCAACTTGTTTTTCTGGCAGGGAATCTGCAACCAGAGGGTTTTGTACCCTGTATCCTAGCAATGAGGGAGGATTGTATACTGGGACAGAGTGTGTGTGTGTGTGTGTGTGGCACTGAAAGCCCTCTTGGACTGACACTACTTGACTTGGCCTCTGCTGATGGCTTTTTACACGCAAAAACGGATGTAGCCAGTCAGACATAGGTCTGACAGGAATTTCAATGGGTACAAGCTTCCCACGATTCTTAGTGGACTGCAGTGTCCACTAAGGTGTTTGAACTTGGGAGTCTGTGTTTGTAGCAAACACTCAGGCTTCATTTTGCATTTGCTGCCTTAAATCACACTGGGTGTCCGAGCATAGGGCCAGTTGCCCTCAAAAACATTTAATGCGGGCCTCAAATATGACATGAAATGGAATATAATTTTAATAAACACTTAGAATTGTTGTGTTTTCGTTACCTTAGAATGAGTCCTTCATCGCTAGGGAGTGGGTCCTCTTTACGGAATCCGCCATGTTGCACCACCATGTTCCTGCAGTAGCCCAGAACTGTAAAAGCTACTGGCTGCATGGCAACTATTGGCACCTTGCAAATGTCGCAGGGAATGACTGTCTGTCATCAATGCCAGTGCTGTTAGCTAAAGTTAGCGATTTCAGTTGACAACTCGCCCTCAATCATATGCTGGCTCTTTTGAATTGGCACTCAAATCAAATCATATCTATTTATATAGCCCAATATCACAAATGACACATTGTCTCAGTGTGCTTTACAGACTGAATTTTAGTTGAATACCCCTGCTGTACAAAGAGGTCCAGTTAGAGAAAATTTCCGCAAGCAAAGGTCCGGAGCATCATAACGTCTAACTTGCGTTATGAATTAGTGCGATATATATTGAAGCAGCCTAGTAGCTGTATCAACGTCTGCACGTCATCAACAACTGACTGTCAAATCTAATAAAGAAAGTACAATTTAAAAACATTTTGACAATATTGTCACTTAACATTGAACTATACAGATATATATTACTGTAGATATGTATAATGTTCTTCTTGGGCTGCATTTAAAAATAAAGTAAAATAAATAAATAAAATAGCTTTTTGTGACCCAAAATCCAAGCAGCTCTGAGGGAACATTCATGAGCAGGTTGTTGGGCAGTGAATGAGTCAGGATCCTGCTGGATTCATCATATTGGGCTCTGAGATTTTCTGTGACCTCAGTTCAGACTTGGATGGGTATGTTTGGTCAAAAACGTTGTTCACTTTTCTCTTCTTAGAGACCGCCATGTATAGTTATTTTTCTCTCCCTGTCTGCGTCTCACTTGCCTCTCAGTCTTCTCTTCCTGTATCGATAACTCCTCTCTCCATCTTCTCTCCCTGTATCGCTAACTCGTCTAACTCTGTCACTCGCCTCTCGCCTCTCATCTGTCTGTATTCAGAGTCTCAATGTTTGCCGGTTGGAATGTACAGATTTGATTGGCTGAGTAGCATCACGTGGGATGGCTTAACTCGCATGTAATTGGTCTGTGAGTTTCCTGAACCGCTAAACCATTGCCGTTAAAAACGAGAAAAGCTGCACCAGTTAAAATAGAAGCGCCCCATCAAAATTGAAAACACCTCAATAATTTATTGATTATAAGTCCTGGTCCGGACTCGGACCGCGGTCCGCCTATTAGTGACCCCTGCTGTACAGGATACGACACCCTCTGTCCTTAGACCCTCGCATCGCACAAGGAAAAACTCCCTAAAAGAAACCCCACAATTAAAGGGGGTCTAAGGCAGTCTAAGCCTATAGCCGCGTTACTGGGGGCTGGTCCAAGGCAAGCCTGAGCCAGCCATAACTATAAGCTTTATTACTGATCACTGTCATCAAAACTTTGACTACCCCTGGTAAAGAGTATATACTGATGTATATTCTCTTCCTTTGTGTTGTAGATTGTGCCCAGAAGGATGTGTTTTTAATCCCGAGCTGCTGGGAGGCCAAGAGGTGACATACCTCCTGTAAAACACCACTGGAATCAAATGGTGAGGAGCCGATGTCTCAGATTTTGACGGTAAACATTTCTGATACATTTCTGCTGTTCAATGAGTGCCGTGCACACAGTTATTTCTTAGTGTGTATAGTTCATTTCCAACCCGTATTGCTTTTAGTTTCATGCAGTTATGTCGAATAACGCATTGTTAGAGCTTTCATGGATTGAATAGAAGTATAAATTATTAACTAGAGGCGTGTCTCCTTCAGCCGTCTCTCATAACTTACACTGTACTTACACACAACAATCTCCGTGTTTCACAAAATACTTCAGCATGATATTATCATGACCCGATTATCTAGATATGATCCTGATATTGCCTATAATAATCAGTAATTGTGTCCTATTCTCTGTGTGAGAACCACACTCACTCACATAAAATATAATATGATGGCAATATTTTAAGTTCTGCATTAAAATGTGTTTTGAGATCGTTGCTGTGGTTATTAATGCTGCTATTGCTGAAACCACTTTAAATCAGGTGTTTACATGGAGTATCCCGGTTATGAACAAATGAATGAATGAACTTTACTTTTAGAGCACCTTCCATTCACAGAATGCAGCACAAAGTGCTTTACACTTTAAACACCAAAAACACAAGTTTAAAAACCACAGATCCACAAGGAGGAAGGGAGAATATAGTTATGAGGCTTATCCCGTTTTTTTTTTTATTCAGGTTATGATGTTAAATCAAATCAAATGTATTTGTATAGCCCAATATCACAAATGATACATTTGTCTCAGTGTGCTTTACAGACTGTACAGGTTACGACACCCTCTGTCCTTAGACCCTCGCATCGCACAAGGAAAAACTTCCTAAAAGAAACCCCATAATTAAAGGGGGAAAAATGGAAGAAACCTCATGGAGAGCAACTGAGGAGGGATCCCTCTCCCAGGACAGACAGACGTGCAATAGATGTCGTGTGTACAGGATAAACAACATAGTACAAATACAACATTTGACAGAAAATGATGTTGTGTTGAAAAAGAGAAAGTATGGATGAATCCAGGAAAATGTCAAAAAGGCTTCCCGGTGTCCAGCAGGACCAGGGCAGCAGGCGCAGCCACGATTCATGATCCTGACGTAAACTTTATCAGTGGCAATGAGCCACATGAGAGACAGAAACTCCGGGGATGATGCCCCGGATGATGAGTTAGTAACATACATTTACATAAATGCATACAGATAGAGAGGGAGAAGAAGAGAGGGAGGGGAGGAGAGAGGAAGAGAAGGAAGAGAGCAGGGAGGTGTCCCCTGGCAGTCTAAGCCTATAGCAGCATAACTAGGGGCTGATCCAGGGCAAACCTGAGCCAGCCCTAACTATAAGCTTTAAATGTGGAGAGTGTGTCTGCCTCCCGAACACAAACTGGAAGCTGGTTCCACTGGAGAAGAGCTTGATAGCTGAAGGCTCTGGCTCCCATTGTACTCTTATACTGTAGGAACCAAAAGTAACCCTGCAGTCTGGGAGCGTAATGCTCTAGTTGGTTTATAAGGTACTATGAGATCTTTAAGATATGCTGGAGCCTGACCATTAATTGCTTTGTAAGTCAGGAGAAGGATTTTGAATTCTATTCTGTATTTTACCGGGAGCCAGTGCAGAGCAGCTAATACAGGAGTAATATGATCCCGTTTCCTTGTTCTAGTCAATACACGTGCCGCTGCATTTTGGATCAACTGAAGAGTCTTAAGCGACTTTTTGGGACAACCTGATAACAATGAGTTGCAGTAATCCAGCCTTGAAGTAACAAATGCATGGACTAGTTTTTCTGCATCATTTTGGGACAGGATGTGTCTTATTTTTGCAATATTACGTAGATGAAAGAAGGCAGTCCTTGAGATTTGTTTTATGTGGGAGTTAAACGACAGATCTTGATCAACGATGACGCTAAGATTCCTTACAGTGGTGCTGGAGGCCAAATGAATGCCATCCAGAGCTTCTATGTCATTAGAAAATGCGTTTCGGAGGCGTTTAGGGCCAAGTATAATAACTTCAGTTTTGTCTGTGTTTAACATCAAAAAGTTGCTAGACATCCAAGTTTTTATGTCCTTAAGGCATGCTTGAAGTTTAGCCAATTGATTGGTTTCATCTGCTTCATAGTGGTTTAATTGATAGATATAATTGGGTATCATCCGCATAGCAATGAAAGTTTATAGAGTGGTTCCCTAGAATATTGTCAAAAGGAAGCATATATAAGGTGAATAGAATCGGTCCAAGTACAGAACCCTGCGGAACTCCAAGACTGACTTTGGCTGTCATGGAGGATTTATCGTTAACACATACAAATTGAGATCGCTCAGATAAATAGGACTTGAACCAGCTTAGTGCGGTTCCTTTTATGCCAACACAATGTTCCAGTCTCTGTAGTAGAATGTCATGATCAACAGTGTCGAAAGCAGAACTGAGGTCTAACAAGACAAGAACAGAGACAAGTCCTTTGTCTGATGCCATTAGAAGGTCATTGGTAACTTTCACCAGTGCCGTCTCTGTGCTAGGATGAACTCTAAATCCAGATTGAAATACCTCAAATAAACTATTATGTAAAAAATCACATAACTGTTTTGCAACTGCTTTCTCAAGGATCTTAGCGAGAAAGGGTAGGTTAGATATCGGCCTATAGTTGGCTAAAACCTCTGGATCAAGACTAGGCTTTTTAAGAATTGGTTTTATTACAGCTACTTTAAAGGATTGTGGTACGTAGCCAGATAATAGAGACAGGTTGATCATATTTAATAACGAAGTGTTAATTAAGGGTAAAACTTCTTTAAACAGTTTAGTTGGAATCGGGTCTAAAAGACAGGTTCATGGCTTAGACGATGAGATTGTTGAAGTTAGTTAGTTAAGGTTGATTGGAGTAAAACAGTCTAGATATATTTCAGGAGTTACAGATGTTTTTAAAATTCTGGCGGTTGAAGTTAAGTCATTACCAATTGAGGGCAGGAGGAGATTAATTTTGTCTCTAATAATTATAATTTTATCGTTAAAGAAGCTCATGAAGTCGTCACTACTGAGAGATATAGGAATAGAAGGCACTGTAGAGCTGTGGCTCTCTGTCAGCCTGGCTACAGTGCTGAAAAGAAACCTGGGGTTGTTCTTATTTTCTTCTATTAAGGAAGAGTAATAAGCTGCTCTGGCATTACGGAGAGCCTTCTTATACGTTTTAAGATGATCTAACCAGACTAAACGAGATTCTTCCAATTTAATGGAACGCCATTTACTTTCAAGATTTCTCGACTTTTGTTTTAGTTTGCGGATTTGTAAATTACACCATGGAGCTTTCTTTTTCTGTTTTATGATCTTCTTCTTTAGAGAAGCGACAGAGTCGAGTGTTATTCGCAGTGAGGCTGCAGCGCTATCAACAAGATGATTAATTTGGGAGGGACTAAAGTTAGCATTGGAGTCCTCCATTATATTGATATCGAGTCCTGGTATTGAATTAAGTGCTGATGGAATCACTTCCTTAAATTTAGTCACAGCACTTTCAGATAAACATCGAGCGTAGGATATTTTGCCTACTGGCTTGTAGTCCAGTAACAGGACTTCAAAAGTTATTAAAAAATGGTCTGATAAAAGAGGATTATGTGGACACTGATAAACTTTCAATTTCAACACCATATCCCAGAACAAGGTCCAGAATGTGGTTTAAACAGTGAGTTGGTTCATGTACATTTTGACTGAACCCAATTGAATCTAATATTGAGATGAATGCATTAAGGCTGTCACTATCAACATCCACATGAATATTAAAGTCACCTACAATAATTACTTTATCTGTTTTAAAGACTAAACTTGATAAAAATTCTGAGAATTCAGATAGAAATTCAGAATACGGACCTGGAGGGCGGTACACAGTAACAAATACAACTGGCTTTATTGTTTTCCATGTTGGGTTTGAGAGCGTAAGAACAAGGCTTTCAAAAGAGTTATAGTTTACAAAAAGGAAGCTGCAATGTGAAGCGATATACAAACTGAAACCTGTACTTTATATTTAACATCACTTTACTGCTGATTTCCTCTCTGTTCTGATGGTCAGCTGTCATCTTTCATCATCTCTCTTTATTCTTCTTCATGCTGCTGCCACAGGTTTATTATTTTTATGTTTATCAAAAAGGGTTTACTTTGCAAGCTATTATAGTTTTCACGTTGTCTGTTTAAACATGTTTCATCATTACACGACATTTATGAAAAATGTACCATCAATTTTGTATTGACTGTTAACACGTTGAATTAGGGGAAACTTTATTAAGTAAAATAATGCTGTTTACGACCCGATCGTAACAATTTGTGCCTTTTTATGTAAATTCGGCAAACCTATGATACATTAAATGATTTATTTCTTTGTTTAAAAAGCATTGTTAGTCTTTCCCGCCTGTTACTGTACAACTGAAATCAGCAGCTCAGATGAGTGCCGCTACAAGCACAGTTATTTCTTACTGTATATCATTCATCTCCCACTCGTGTTTCTTTCATTTTCACGGAATGATACTGAATAATGCATTATTAGAGCTTCTAATAGACAAAATAAGAGGTATTATCAGACAGGAACTAGAGGCGGGTCTCTTCAGCCGTCTCGCTATTTAATGTATAAAAACAATAATCTGTTTATTTGTTTTACAAAAAAGCTTCAGCATAATATTGTCATGACCTTGTCATTATGATATGCTCATGATATGATAATAATCATAAAAAATGTTTGTGTTAATCCACTTTTACAATTTAGTACAGACAGTGATGCATACATAAATTAATACCAAATTAACAAAAGGGTTTCTACAACAAAATGTTTGATCATATTGGGATCCATGGCATAATATATCTGTTTGGAGGTCTGTGACATGAACACCCTTTGACAACCCTGTGTTCTAGTGAATACAGACATTCTCCCTAACAACCTGTTCTCCCTTCTGTCCCTCAGCTCTGCTGCCATGCCTCCGGAGATGGTGCTTCGTCTTTCAGTGTTAGCAGACCAAACACTGCTGTCTTTCCTGCTGCTAGCCGTCTGCTGGCCCTTCACCTCATTACCTAGTGGTGTTGTCCAAGGATCAGACTCCTCTCCCTCCATTCTTTATCCCACCTTTATCAGGAATGACACTCTGTTTGAGCACTTGGCCCTGCATCCTGACCCCAGTGTAAGTCGGGTCTATGTCGGGGCTCGAGATCACCTGTTCCAGTTGGATCGATTCCTCCAACCTGAACTTCAGGATTACACCGGTCCTGTCACAGACAGTCGGGAGTGCTTACCTCCTGTAACTGACAGCAACTGCCCTCAGGCTAAGCTCACCAACAACCACAACAAGCTCCTGCTGGTCGACCCATACTCAATGGAACTTATTACCTGCGGGAGCGTCAATCAAGGGATCTGCCAGAAACGTAATCTGGATTCTGTGGATGAGGTACTTTTCTCTACAGAGAGGCCAGTAGATACTCAATACGTAGCAGCTAACCACCCCAACGTCAGCACCGTGGGACTTGTGGTTCGCTCTCATCCTGACAGGCAGCCAGTACTGTTTGTGGGTCGGGGCTACACTAGCAGCCACCCACCTATCTCCACACGTAATCTTATCAAGGAACCCATCTTCTCTTACGAAGAAACTGCTAAATTGGCTGTGGCTGGCCGTCTCTCAGAATATGACCATCATTTTGTAGCATCATTTGCCCACCGTCAGCATGTATACTTCCTCTTCTACAGGCGGGACCTAAAGTCACAGTCACGTGAGTACCGCACCTACATCTCTCGTGTTTGTTTGGACGACCAGGCCTATTACTCCTACGTGGAAGTGCCCTTGACAGTGCCGTTCCAGGGCAGGAAAAATTTACAACGTCTTGCAAGCTGTCCAGCTTGGGCTCACCAAGGATGGTATATTGAGTCAAGGCTCAGAAGTTCTTCTTGGTGTCTTCTCCACTCGTTTGGCTTCATCCACTCGTCCAAGTGAGGACTCAGCCCTCTGCATGTTTAACCTCAGAGATGTGGACCACAGGATTAACTCCACCAGAGACCTGTGCTACACACAGATGGGTAAAGAAGCAGGACTGGAGGCGGCCTACATCGAGTATGAAGTCAAGTCCAACTGTGCCAACCTGCCAGAGGTGAGTTCAACAGATGGTATGTGCTTGTTTCTGTGGGTACTTGTCATTTAGTTGTTAGAGCTGTCACTTTTTCAATTGAGTGTGAACTAACACATAATTGGTTTGAATCAATTAAAACACTACCTATGTAGCCTGATCCTAAACTATATTGTAGAGTTTATGTGATTCTGACTTTGACCTTGGCCAATCGGCTTGTTGCTCCCTCACTGCGAGTGGGACTCAGAGTCCCCTCAAACAAACCCGCCTGTTTGCTATCCTGGCTCTAAAATGGTGGAACGACCTCCCCATTGATGTCAGGTCAGCAGACAGTCTTCACACCTTCTGCCGCAGACTGAAAACTCACCTGTTTCTACTGCACCTCGATTAATGAAAAATAAACAAAACAAAAAAAACAGTTCTTTGTATGTTTCACTTACTTTTGTTTGGCTTATTTGAAGCTATTGTTCTGCACTTGGATTGTACCTGTTTGAAGCTAATGTACTTGCAAGATTCTTGCTGTTCGGAGTTGTATCCTCATGATTGTTTGCACTTATTGTAAGTCGCTTTGGACAAAAGCGTCAACTTAATGAACTGTACTGTAATGTAATGTAATGTAATGTACAGACACAGCAGCAAAGCAGCTTCATCCAAGTTCAGTGTTTGTCAGGACAGTCCATGTGGGGAGCATGTTTTGTTATCGACGGTCAGGAGTCAGGACTCCTACCAAATATAGTGGTCAAGATGCAACTCTAGGAATCTTTTCTCATTATCTTACTCCATCATGGTTATTACTGCCCTCAGTGTCTGTGTTAAATGTCCTTGTGATTGCAGCCTGCATGTGTGATTACAGAGTAATCACAGCCAGGGCAGTCAGTGACACGCCACTTTCTCAGCTTCCAGGCCATGTTCCCAGACTGGACGTCATAACTTCATAACTATTTCAGTAGTCATAATGTAGTTTGGGCTATTCTTAGCATGCAGTCATCCCTGCTTGTTTTCCTCTAACGGTTGTGTTTCATGATGTGGACTAAACAGGCCATCTAAACTTCCCATGGTTAACGTCATCAATACTCACTGAGACTAACATGTGGACGCTTGAGCTATGTTATTACAACCAAGTGTATTGATGGACAATTTTGTGCCGTATATCAGCAGTCTCTATTTCTTAAGGGCAGGCCGAATAAGGAGTCCATTCATAAAAACACACCAGCCAACTACATGCAATCCTTTAAAACAAGTAGCCTTCAGAGGCAGAGCTCTCAGGTTCATTGCCCAGACGTCCTATTGTTAAGATAACCAATAATGAAGCAAACGTTTCAAACGTTGTTGTGGAGAAATATATTGCCCGTTACAAAAATCAACAAGCCTGCAGCCAGAGCAAAGACTCCCTACTGCCAAACTGCGGAAGCAATAACTAATTGTCTGTAAGCTTTAAAGCACCGTAAGTAAAAGTCGAACCCCAACCCCTCCGCAATCAATTCTGCTCAGATTTTAATAACCACGATAGGAACACTGCTGTTATATTTTTGGTAACTTGCTTCCTTGCTGAGAATTGAATTAACAATTACTTGAAGTTTTATTTTTTTTATTAGTTCACATTTCATATGCAATTTGATGCGTGTTATATATTCTTTTGTTACCTGAAATGACTTGTTAGAATCACCTCACTGATCATCCTCTCCTGGTTTCGGCTATAAGAACACTCTGGATGCGTATCCCTGCGGCTCTGACCACACCCCCAGCCCGATGGCCAGCAGGATGGCCGTAGAAGCAGAGACCATATTGGACAGCCCGTCTGCCCGTCTCACTGCTGTGGCTGTCAGCGTGAGGGCAGGACATACCATTGCCTTCCTGGGAGACTCCAAAGGGAACCTGCACAAGGTAACATGAGATCCCAGATTTTATAGGAACTACTAGACCTATTTTATATAGTAGTATGCCCTTTACCCTCTCTATTTGCTCTCTATTGAATTGACCACATAATGTTAGCTACAGTAGCTGTATGGATAGTTAACTCATCTAATGATAGTACGCAAGTTAACAATACCTCTGGTATCCATTGATGCCATGTATATGTTTAGGGCTTTTATTGTGAAAGGTCAGAACATAAAGCGTGAAGCTGTAATGTAAGATAGCGCTGACATTGCAAAAAATATATTGTTGATATATAATGAGATGTGTATAAATACAGTTGTTACAATTGTTTTACCCAAAATCTTGTGAATTTTAAAGTCAAATGCATCCATCTGGTGCACTTTGAGAGCAACATTTAGAGCAGGGGTCGGGAACCTATGGCTCTTTCGATGACGCGATATGGCTCGCAGACAATTTTGAGTTGACATTTTTTAACATGATTAACAAGTAATAAATAATTATACTGTGTCATTTTAAAGTAAAACATTTAGCAGCGGATTTTGTTTTAGTTCTCCCCTCTCCTTTCCTCCGCTCTGACAGACATTTGTAGGGAAACACTGATAGCGCTTTTAGTACTCGGAGACTTGATATACTTAAAACTCAATTTTATTAAATATATGGCTCTCAAGGAAATACATAGAAAAATATTTGGCTTTTATGGCTCTCTCAGCCAAAAAGGTTCCCGACCTCTGATTTAGAGGCTAGATCTATGAACAATGTTGTGCTCTAGTAACATTTGAATCATGAACTCATTGGTTGTATAGATATGAATGGTGATGACCGCAAAGAAGTGCTGAAACGATATATCGTGCAGCCCTAATGTGGGAGCAATATGAGTTTGCAGTCTTGGTTCAGACTACCGAGGCTCCCTGTTAATTTATTACCTTCGTATCGCAACTCATAACTTCGGCTTCAACACTTAAATACATTTGCTTGTCTGTGAACACGAGTCATGTTAGATAAATTTGAATCGGCAATGGTGGTTGTTAACAATGAAGACAACAACTTCCATGATCCCATGAAACTTCACGACATCTTCAAAGTCCGTGTTTTGTTATTGTTTTGATTGAGACCCCAAGTGATGGATATTACAATCTGTGCGTTTAAGGCATGCACAGACAGGCTTGCATTCCAGTTTGTTTCTACACACATGCACTCACACTATACTCATATACTGACGAGGTTTACTTTGTATTTGTGCTCACGTTGATGTTTTGCAGAGATTGTGCTGTTATTCCTGGGAATATGAAGTAAGAGTCACAGTCGTGGCTCAGATGGTAGAGCAGGTTGACCACTAACGTGTGTGCAATAGCATTAGATTAGATTCTGATCAGGATATGAATGTGTGTGTGAATGTTGTCGTCAAAAAACTAGAAGGGTGCTATATAAATGAAAGTACATTTACCATCATTTTGAGTTCAGACAAACATCCACATCAACTTTTCTATGACGCCAGACACTCAATTCATGTGCCAACCAGTGGAGGTCTAAAATAGTCTCAGTGTGTAGAGGCAGACCGGCTGAACTCAGCACTCCAGAAATAATATCAGGAGCAGAGTGTTGTCAAAGGAAAGCACTAAGATTTTGGTAGATTCAAGAACTCAACTCATCCAGCAAATGATGAGAACATAGACTTCCAAAAACATCAGTGTATGTCTGGTAAATCAGTGCCCCTGGCTGTAACTACCGGTATGTTTTATATTAATAATGTTCATGGTGGCTCACTAGATTTTAACACACACTTGACTTACCTTTATGATTTACCCTTTATTTTTGAGTAATTTAATAAATACGAAAGATTATGGACAGTTATGTTAATACTATACTATATATGTGTGTGTGTGTTGTATGTATGTATGTATGTATGTATGTATATATATATATATATGTCTATGTATATGTATGTCTATGTGTGTATCTATTATACTCTCTCTCTATGTATATGTCTCTGTGTGTGTGTATCTATATATCTCTCTCTATCTCTATATATATATCTCTATATCTATTGTGTATGTGTCTATATAGATCTCTATACATCTACTATATATCATCATCTCTATATATATATATATATCTCTATCTATCTCTATATCTAATCTTTCTCTTGTGGTAGTATACTATATATATGTCTTTCCTCTCTATCTCCTCTCTCTCTCTTTCTCTTCTCTCTATGTCTCTCTCTCTATCTCTGTATCTGTCTCTCTCTCTCTCTCTCTCTCTCTCTCTCTGTCTCTGTCTCTCTCTGTCTCTCTCTCTCTCTGTCTCTCTACTGTCTCTCTCCTCTCTCTCTGTCTCATGTATCTCTCCTGTATCTCTCTCTCTTCCTCTTTGTCTTTCCCCTCTCTCTCCTCTCTCTCTCTGTGTGTCATCGCTCTCTATCTCTCCTCTATTTCTCTATCTATCTCTCATCTCTCTCTCTCGCTCTCTCTATCTCTCTCTCTCCTCTGTGTCTCTCTCTCTCTCTCTCAATCTCCTCTCTCTCTCTCTGTGTGTGTCTCTCTCTCTCGCTCTCTCTCTCTCTCTCCTGCTCTCTCTCTCTCTCTCTTCTCCTCTCTCTCTCTCTCTCTCTCCTCTCTCCTCGCCTCTGTGTGTCTCTCTCTCTCTCTCCTCTCTCTCTCTCTCTCATCTCTCTCTCTCTGTGTCTCTATCTCCCTCTCTCTCTCTCTCTCTCCTCTCTCTCTCTCTCTCTCCTCCTCTCTCTCTGTGTGTCTCTCTCTACTCTCTCTCTCTCTTTCTCTCTCTCTCTCCTCTCTCTGTGTCTCTGTCTCTCTCTCCTCTCTCTCTCTGTTGTCTCTCTCTCTCTCACTCTCTGTGTATCTCTCTCTCTCCTCTCTCTCTCTGTTGTCTCTCTCTCTCCACCCTCTCTCTGTGTCTGTCTCTCCCTCTCTCTCTCTGTGTCTACTCTCTCTTCTCTCGTCTCCTCTCTCTCCTCTCTCTCTTCTCCTCTCTC
>NC_041359.1:125000-172500 GCF_900634415.1 Cottoperca gobio
TGTATGTGTCTATCTCTGTTTTGTCTGTCTGTGTCTCTCTGTCCTTTGTATGTCTGTTCTCTCTCTGTATTTTTCTTTCTTTTCTCTCTCTCTGTCTCTCTTTTCTCTTTATCTTCTCTCTGTCTTTGTATTCTGTTTCTCTGTCTGTCTGTGTGTCTCTCTCTCTCTCTCTCTCTCTCTATCTCTATCTGTCTGTGTGTGCTTTCTCTCTCTCTCTCTTCTCTCTCTCTCTCTCCTCTCTCTCTCTCTCTCTCTCTCCTCCCCCTCCCTCTCTCTCTCTCTCTCTCTTTTTGTCTGTCTCTCCTCTCTCTCTCCTATCTCTCTATCTCTCTCTCTCTCTTATCTCTCTTTCTATCTGTGTCTCTCTCTGTCTGTTTCTCTCTATGTCTGTGTCTATCTCTGTCTTTGTCTCTCTCTGTCTGTTTCTCTCTCTCTCTCTCCCACTGTCTCTCTCTCTCTCTCTCGATCCTCTCTCTCTGTGTCTATCTGTTTGTTGTCTCTCTCCTTGTGTTTGTCTCTCTTGTGTATCTCTATTTCTTTGTCTGTCTCTCTCTGTTTTGCTCTATCTGTCTTTGTCTGTCTTTTTCTCTTCTCTGTCTTTTTTGTCTTTGTCTCTCTCTGTTAATTTGTAGTCTTTGTCTCTATCTGTCTTTGTCTGTCTTTTTATCTCTCTCTGTCTTTTCTGTCTCTCTATCTCTCTCTCTCTCTCTGCTGTCTTTGTTTTTCTCCTATCTCTTTTCTGTCTGTGTCTCTTATCTGTCTGTTGTCTCTCTCTCTACTTTTCTTCTGTTCTCTCTCTCTACTGTCTGTATGTTGTATATCTTATGTTTTGCCTTGTTCTCTTTTATTTCTGTATGTTTCTGTTTCTACTCTCTCTTTCTGTCCCTCTCTGTCTGTCTGTCTCTCTGTCTCTTTGTCTCTCATTCTCTTTTTTCTCTGTGTTTCTATCTCTCTCCTCTCTATCTCTCATCTCTATGTTTTCTCTATGTCTCTCTCTCTCTCTCTCGTGTTTCTCTGTGTCTCTCTTTGTCTCTCTCTTTGTCTCTGTTTCTCTCTCTGTCTCTGTTTCTCTCATCTGTCTCTTTTCTCATCTCTCTGTCTATGTGTCTCTCTCTCTTTATACTTTGTCTCTCTCTCTTTTTCTCTTTTCTCTCTCTCTTTCTCTGTTTCTCTCTCTCTTTCTCTCTCTCTTTCTCTGTGTCTCTCTCTCTGTGTCTCTGTGTATCTCTGTCTTTCTCTGTGTCTCTATCTCTGTCTCTTTTTTTCTCTCTCTTTCTCTGTGTTTGTCTCTCTCTCTCTCCTCTGTGTGTCTCTCGCTTTGTCTCTGTGTCTCTTGTCTCTCTTTCTCTCTTTATGGCTCTCTCTGTCTGTCTCTCTCTCTCTCTCTCTGTGTCTCTTCTCTGTCTCTGCCTCTCTGTCTTTGTGTTCTCTATCTGGGCTCTAATATGCATGTTCTCTGTTTTTGACTACCCCGCTAATGAAAGTTTGGAAATAAGCCAAAACACCACACTGCTGGCCCCCCATTTTAAATTCTACTTTCATTTCAATTAGAACATTACGTGGTATTCAACATTCACAAACTTGAGTTCCACTTTATCATATAGATCAGATTTTTGAGCTTCATATGTGAAACTCTGCATGTCCCATTCATGTGACTCTATCCTTTAAAGTCCCCTAACTAAGACGGGTTGACAGAAGATTAACACAACAAATAGGTTTCTCACTAGCTGGTACTGAGTTGAGGATTTATCCAGCTGCTCTGTTTGATGTTTGGACATGTGAACATTCATTAATTAATGAACCAAACTGATTCTATGATTCACAGATGAGCTGTACTAGCTGTACTCGCTCTAGTTAGAAGCCATGAGCCACCTCTCTGAACTATACTCATACTAAACATTGTTTGACACGGTCTGTATTTAAGTTTAAAATGGACTGTGCTTGTTGTTGCTGGATCACTTGAGACAGCTCTCCTCTTTGGATCAGAGTTTATGTGTGCTGTCTTGTTCTCACATTAAATCATGGAGCTTCCTGTCGCTACTTCTGTCAAGTCAGAGTCCAGTGGCAAGTAAACCTAACTTCTTCTTCTTTGTTTTTATCTGCCATCTGTATCTGCACTCCAAAGCTTTTATGACATTTTATGAAAGCTATGTGGAAATATTCCAGTCATGTGATTACAAAGCCATGAGCATTAATGTGCTGCTCCCTTTCAGACAGCAGAGTATTAGTGATGTTGGAGATCGGGCTGGCACGTGGCATTGTTGTGGTGGGACAGGACAGGGCCTTGCCCTGACTGTTGCCACAACATTGGAGTGAAAATGGGAAGGCATTTTAGTGCAAAAACAAACTAGGAAAACTAATTATTGTTTTTTGTTTGCTTAGTTCAAATACATTTAGCTTTTTAAATTATATGTAGTTATTCCTGCCACAAAATAGTTATTTTAAACTAATCACGGGAACTGTTTATGTAATGTTCAGTCTACAGTCAGCCTAATGAATTTGTTACTTATGGATGGAGGTTAATAATCGTTTTTAAAGCTTGTAAGTATTATATGTCTGCAAGTCAGAAACGATACATACACATGTTTTGACTGAAGGAGGGGTGAGCGACGCAAACTTCTGTACTGAGTTAATTCCATGCTTAAATGTCCTTGATGTTTGTATTTATTTAGATATGACAATCTAATCTTAGGTTTTGACCTTCCAGTGTTGTTGACCTCAGGCCCCTGGCAGGTAAACATGGTGGACAGTGATTGGCTAAATGAAGTTAAGCTGGTGTTCAAGACACAAGAGCCAGTGATTTCAGGGGTCAAGTCTTAATTCTTAAAACCTCACCAGTCTTTTAGTCGCATTGCTGACCAGTTAGGATTCCATGACTTAATGATTGTTTTGTTGAGGTCAGCTCAGTGCGTCATGGTGGAAGAAAGACGGGGTTTGTGTAGCAAGCATGCACGGGTTGTTATGCAGCTTCCAGTTTAACTTTATGTCATTTCCCACTTCTGTGTGTGTCTGTGTGTGTCTGTGTCAACCTCCCTTTGGATAAGCCCTCTGGAGATCTGACTGAATTTGTTGGAGATAATCTGGCCTCTGTGATAGTTTTGGGAGGGGGAGAGGTGGGTAGAAAGAGAGGGAGATAATGGGCTGGAAATAGGAGGATTTACTGTATGATGAGTGAAAATTAGAATTTAGTGTCATAACTGACTGTTAAATATTCCAGTATTTCACAAAGTAAGAGTGAAACCACAGATTCAGGTGCTCAAACAAGAGAACTTTCAAGGTTCTCATGCCATCTTCTTTTACCTCACAGCAACTTGTGTGAGAATAGACACATTTTGCTGAAATTTGGCCCTGCCCTCAAAAACCTTGAAGTGATTGTGTGCACTAACAGCAGAAGCCCCTGCTATGTGTCCTTCCTGCTCTGCTTGTACTTGTTTGAAGAAGGAACAACAGACGACAGACAGTGGAACATGTCACTGAGGACATTAGAGGTAATGAGGCTGATGTTCAGGGTTCTGTAAATAACAAAAGGCTGAAGGTGGAGCAGTTGGTCAGGCTGCCCTCTCGTATTAACCCACATTACAGCAGCTCTGGATTTAACAGCAAGCACAATGTCAGACTGCTCACTAATGTTGTCTGCTTGTTTATTGGCAATGACTATCTGGATTTGTCTTTTGTCAATCCTTTGTCTCCATCCTGTGGTGCAGAATTTCTGATCTGGTTATATTTGTTTGTTATTACGGTAGTTGTGGTTGTATGTCAAAACACAACTGTGTGTTGGCACCAATCATCTGCATGTTTCTTTATGTTGTCAAACCTTTGTCTCATCATCCTGTGATGCAGACTGCATTTATCTGTCTCCTCAATCACAGTTTGTTAAAAAGGTTGTGGAGTTCTACAGCATATGTGTCTTAATTGTATAAAGGCTTTAGTGTCTCCAGGGGGGGACTGTGAAGTCTGATATATGTCATCAAGTGATGTCACTCGAGTCAGCGTTAAAAACAAAATAAAAACATGTGGAGTTAGAAAGAAGTGAGTTTACAGCGCACTGCAGCCCGTTGCTGATCTTTTTTCATGCTAATGCCTCAAGGCTACATTAGCTGCTACTAGTTGAAGAAGAATAAAAAAGATGACATCTCTGGTTCTTCTGCATCAACGTTGATCCTTTTTTAACACTGTCCATTGTCAGAACATGAACATGTTGAATGTAAAATGAGTGAATTTGCTAAATCGGTGGAGTACTCTTTGAGTTTCGTTGAGCTTCTTCTTCCCATCTCTCTCAGATTAAACTGCTTAAACTTTTGACAAAACAACTCGAACTCAACATCCACTTATTAGCTCTTTTCTAAACTTTCCACCATGTCACACACTGTTCATCAGCTGCAATGGAGATGGATCTGTTGACATGCATGCCCAGAAGCTAATATGATCCATAATAGCACTTACTCTGTTGGCGTAAACACATATAACACGATCAATTACAAGTACAATTCTTACTATAGCCTACCTATGATGTGTGTTTATGTCCTTTAAAATATGACATAATGGTGTATTTTTGCAATTGAAGGAAGGAACATTATTGAAACTGTCTATTTTTGAAGTTTTCGTTTGAAATTAAGCTATAACAGAAGGCATTTAAAGAAATATTTATAATTTGGGTTACAGCTTTGTCTGTTAAAGCATTCCATAGTCCCAACATTCGTGTGTATGTGTACATTTCCTCAGGTGTTCCTGGGGCCAAATGGAGAAGTGGAGGAGTTCTCTGTCACCTCCATTCAGCAAAACACAGCCATCAGTTCAGACTTGATCCTGGACCAGAAAGAGGAACATCTCTTCATCATGACTCATAACATGGTAATTGCAATATTACAGTAATTGCACTCTTCATTTCATGCTTTAAAAAAAAAAAATCATTTTCTAGACCTTCCAGTGTTGCAGTAATAAAGCTAAAGATAAATTATTTTGATTTTCTTCTTTCTGGCCCAATATTTTGTCTTCCAGTAGCAGCCTGTATTTAGGATTATTGACCATATTTTCATTTTGCATTGTTCCACTGGAAAATGTGGGCCACCTATTCTTTTTAATCAGATTTCTGGGAGCTTAGTGTGCATGGTTTGCACGACTGAACATGATTGTGTTGTTCTGCTTCCAGCTGCAGAAGAGGCCTGTGGCTGAATGCCAGCAGAACCCAGACTGCCACTCCTGCCTGCTGGCCCACGACCCTTACTGTGGCTGGTGTGTCCTGGAGGGAAGGTGAGAGGAACCACAGCAGTTCACTTTATGTGCTAATCTAACATCCTAGAAAGTGTGGCTGGAAAGAAATTGAATTAGAACCTAAGTTTAAACTGTAAAATACTCTACTAAATCTAACAAACAAAGTAGCTCACCTGTTATACTCACAATAATACTTATTCTATTCAAATACAGACATCAGATATTCTGTGAAGCTGTACTGTACTGACACAGCAGAGCTTTGAGCTAAATGTTATCTGCTTGCTAACATACTCACAGTGCTAATGCTAACATGCTGATGTCTTTAGTTCTGTAGGTATTGAACCAAAGTATTGAACAAATAAAAATGTTTTGAACCTGTTGATAATGCTAGATGAAAGACAGGGGCTCATCAAAGTGATTACAATTTACCCTGAGGAGAACATGAATGTGTACCAAATGTCAAATATTGGCTGGTTACAGTAACTTCTTAAAGATTTTTTCTATTTTTGGTTTTATATCGTTCTCATTTAAATATATGTTTAGATTTATTGTTCAATAGACATAAAAAGCAAAGTTTGGCCGAGCTAATGGCCAATGGACAGCGCTGCTGTCGCGGTCAGTACGTATTGTCAACTTGCAAGCCTATTCTATGTAACTGTTGCTGAACAGTGGCCACAAATAACAATGACATGCTAATGCTAAATGCTGAGACGTTGTGTTACAGTAGACTAAGTGAAGAAGGATTACAAAGTCAGTGAAGTGACTCAGTGATGTCAGTTAGCAATATCTGTCTAAAGCTTGCTAGCATTAGCGACTTTAAGCTACTGGTCATACCAGACTGTAAAGCTGTAGCTGCAAAATCTCCAGAGTGTATTAAAATGAGTTATGGCGTTCTTGTTGCTAAATAATTAGACTTTTCATTTGTAAGAGGAAGAATGTTTAATTTTCTTTTTGAAATAGGGACTTAGTTTTGCTTAAATCACATTCTTATCTAAACTTCTAAGATTTATTTTAAGCAACATTGACTGTTATTCTGTTGTTGCTTTTGTAAGAATTGTAAAATGCAAAATCTGTCCTAAATGAACTACTCATGTTGCTCTGAAATGTTTACTCTGTTATGCATATTCACACAGGGCTAGTTCAAAGAATATAACTAATTAAAAGGTTCAGTGCTGACATGCTGCTGTTAGTTTTGAAGAGTTTTTGCCAAGTCATCTCAAAGAAGTCTGTGTGCTCTGCTGGGATTGTGTTTGAGTGTGATGAAAGAAATCTAGCTGTCCATCCCATCTGCTCTGCCTCACCACCTGGCCTCCCTCCTCCCTCTCACCTGGATGTTTTTCTCTCTTTTCTTCCTTACTCCTTCTTTCATTTTCTTCCTGCCTTCATAACAGTCCTGTTTTTACAATTTCTTGTTTGGAATATGTTTCTTTCCCATTTTACATTTTCGTTTACTTGTTTCACAATCTCCTTACATTAGATTAGATAGATAGATAGATAGATAGATAGATAGTTTAAGGACTAGAAACCAGACCTCTCAACTATATAAAAAAACCTGCTAACATTCCAGGAAGGAGTTGGGGTGTAGGCTTACAATCACAATGTGATTTATGGATTTGAAGTATGTACTAAACGTAATTTTCGTGTAACCCTAACCCTATTTAATAGAGTTTGAGAGCCAGAGATGGAGAGCCTGATGATGTGTTCTCCCTGCAGATGTGTGTTGCAGTCAGCGTGTGCTCGTGGGAAGCAGCCAGGTCAGTGGCTGTGGAGCTTTGACATGGAGCAGCAGTGTCTGGCCGTGCAGGCCCTCAAGCCCTCCAATGTCAGCAGGGAGGAGAGCAGGACGGTAAGTCTGCAATACAGCTCTATAAACTGGAGCAGCAAAGGAGCAGAACCGAAGTGTGATATACATCTACCCGTCTGTACACATCCTCACAGAGGAGTTAAGGGAGGAAACACATATTTTCCCCCAGTCTCCTCACATACCAAAACACCATAAATCACCTCGCCATAACTCATCCAACAGTTGTGTGTGTGGAGCTAGTTTTACCAAGAAATGCCTCATCAAATACCATTTTCACTATGTGAGACACAGGCTAAGCAGAAAACTGTACAAACAGTTGAAGTCCCACTCTAAGGGTGAAATGTAAAAAAACAAACAATTGGGAGGTTGATGGGTGAAAATGAGTCAGTAATGCTGAGAGACTGTATAGCTACCAGTCTGCTGCTGGACGTTGGGTGTCCTCTGCTCTCACATGTCATATCACATGGACTGCATTTATATAGCACTTTTACAATCTTTGCGACCAAGTCAGAGGCTACCATACAAGTTGCCACATGCTCATCAGTAGTGATAAACATTCACATACACTCACACACCGTTGGCCATCGGGAACAATTTGGGGTCCAGTATCTTGCCCAAGGACACTTTGACATGTTTGACAGCAGGGGCTGGGGATCGAACCACAGACCCTCCAACTGGTGGACGACCGCTCTACCTCCTACCACATAGCATGGGTAAAGGACAGAAAGAAACTGTAGATATCTGATCAGAGAGGCCACTGTGAGCTCGTATAAATGAGGAGGTTCAGGTCTAAAACAGTCTGCAAACATGGATCTGATGAGGAAGTCTACCACACATACAGTCGCTCTGTCTGAAGTGACCCAACAGGAGTTTGAATCAGTGTTTTATTTTCTGCCAGGTGTCTCTGTCAGTCGCAGGACTTCCAGTGTTAGAGAAAGACGAGACCTACTCCTGCTTCTTCTACGACAGCCACAGTCCTGCAATTGTCACTGGAAGCGGGGTCACCTGCCATTCTCCTGACACCAGCCGAGTACCCATGGTGCCTCCTGGACAGGGTGAGTGCGCTTTAACCCCAGACCTCACCGGTTGTTGTATCTAGAACAAAGCTGATTAAGCTGGAGTTTAATTACTGGTTTGAACTTTTCAACTTTGCAACTGGAGGATTTGGCTGCATCCTGTAATGAGATTAATCTTTGTGCACGTGTGTGTATGTGTGTGTTTGCATGCCCAGACATACCGTACACGTATAAATTCAATCCCTGTGTCCATGAATCTAGGCTAACCCATTCCATTTTTCCTAAACCCGTTTACACAGCAGGGAGTGTGTACTTGAAAGCATACAACTCTCTATACATTTAATTCATCTGCTATGCTTAGATATGTGATTTAGTTTTCCGAGGTTTGAGGGAATGTTTAGTGTGCTGAGAGCAGAGTGCTGTCTGTTATAGCAAGTCAGCAGCGGTGATAAAAGAAGCTTTAAGGGGCACACACACACACGCTGGTTCCCATGCCTGCATTCCTGAAACTTACAGTTGTTGTAGTTCTCAGGCTCAGGAAGAATCAGCCTGGGGGGGTTACTGAGATATGGACACACAGGCTGAATTTAAGGATGTAGCTGTGGCTTACCTTTACTTAAAGAGGGTTAGTGCCAGCGCTCACACAAAAAAAGGATTGAAGGCCTGTAAGAGCTGTTGATGAAAGCTGATGATCAGATTATCATCAGGCTGCTGCCTGTTTCTCTCCTGTTGTATACAAGTTCAAAATGTATGGAGGATGGAGGATGGAGGCTGCACATGGCTTCTATTAGGCCAAGCCTTCTTTCACGTTCTCTCACTGTGTTTTGAGAAACATCGTGCTCATCCCAGACTTCTCTGAATCGGAGACAATAAGCTGGCCAAATATTTCCCGAGCCCTGTTGGCTCAGTACCGTGCTCGGGTGAAACTTGATGTTCCTCTGCGTTGTTTTCAGCTCTTCCTCATGCTGTCTTCCTCTCCGTTTTTTGTTCTCCGCAGACTTTGTCACGGTCACCCTGTCTCTTCGCTTTGGCGACGTCACCGTCACATCGAGGGATTTCACCTTCTATGACTGTACGGCTGTTAAGCAGCTGTCTGGCAGCATGCCGTGAGTGACGATGATTTATCAGCTGTGCTCCGCTCCGACCTTATAATGAAGTCTTATTCTCTGTCTCAGGCTGTTTTCCATGTTGTACCCTGTTTATTCTTTGTCCCTCCATCAATCCACCCGTCCCCCGTCCCCTGTCTGTCTTATGTCTGTTGTCCATTTCTTCATTTCACACACACACACCGTTCTTTCTCATCTCCCTTCTCATAGCTTCATTGTTTCCCTCCCCCTTTACTTTTGTCACCTTGCTGCAGCGTCCTTCCACAGAGGCTGTTATTTCATGTCTCTACTATAACAACCTGTTATTTGTGTGTGCAGTTGCCGTGGTTGTGTTTTGAGCAGGTGGGGCTGTAACTGGTGTGTTCACCAGCACCTGTGTACCCACAAGCCCACCTGTGAGGAGGGAGTGATTATCTACAACCAACATGTAAGTTACTTAAACAGAAAATGCCTGATTCCACTGCACTGTACTCACTAAGATGTAAAATACAGATGTCTTGGATCCTGGAGCTTCACACAATCACAGCTGCTGCAGCATGTTATGTATTCAAACACATACCAAACAAACACAGTGTCAGGTACTGGTTCAGTTATCAAACTAAACAAACCGAACCTAAATCAAATACCTGAATTTGTTGTGTTGAGTATTTTTGATTCATAAGAACCTGGTAACTAAATAAATGCTCAAATCTTTCTTATTTATGCATACTTTCATCAGGGCCCATAAATGTGTTGCCGTGCCGCATATGACAAAACAAGCCGAAATGATCATTGCTGTGCATGTGTAACCAATAACACAATAACAGCACATTATGTGTTTAACGTCACATTTAAGTTCAGTCATTGGTTATTTCCATTTCCCTTTGTCCATTACCTTTTTTATTTCTGTCACCCTCTCCTCATGTCTCCGGCTCCTCCCTCCCCCAGTTTAAACTCCCCACCTCAGCTCCTCCCACAACCAAACCAGTTAAAGTCATTACAACAGCCACTTCCACAACTGCTGCCCTGACAACCACCATCACCTCCACTACTATGACAACCACAACTATTGATACAACAACTGTAGCCCCCGTAACTGTAGCAACCACTCAGGAGCCCACCACCCCTCCTGCACCCACGACTCCACTGGCGACCACCACCGGCCTTGATCCAACCACCCCCCCCACCACCCTGCCCCCCCAGCCTGCCAGCACCATACCATCCACCACAGCAGCACCCACTCCACCTCCCCCTCCAGTGCTCACCACCAGGCAGGGAGAAGAGCTTTTTGTTGTCTCCCACGGTGTAACACCCACTGTCTCCATGGTAGCCATAGAGTTGGTGCCAGTCACCATGGCTGATGGTCTCAATGGAGATCTGGACCCTGTGGTGCCATTGATCACCCCCCCCCATGAGGTGGATTCCTCCCACCTGGAGGTGGTGACAGGGTCTCCCCCCAGCGGCACTCAGGAAGCTGAGGAAGCTTTGAGCCTGGCAGAGCCTCCCACCCCGGCCTCGGCTGGCTTCCCCCTGCCCACGCCCTTCTCTGTGGGTGAACCTGGCCACCCCAAGCCCTCCCTTGACCTGGACTTGACCCAGACTCCCACCCTGATGCCCACACAAGACTCCCACACTGAGGCAGGAAGCCCAGGCAGTGACCCTGGGGTGCTCCTCTGGCCAAAAGAAGAAGTGGACGTCCACACTGATAGTGCCGTTCAGTCAGAAAATGACACGGCAACATTTTCCGCTGCCACTGTGTTGTCAGGTGATGGCGAGGTCGACCACGCCGCCCCATCCTACCCCCAACTGCTGGATACTGACTCAGAGCTAGACTACCAGTATGATTCAGCTGATGCCTTCCTCCCGGTGAGTTCAGCCGCCACCCTCCTCTTTCTTCTTCTTCTACTTCCTCTCAAAGCTTCATCAGCCTCGCAGTGCTCCCAGCTCCTGCTACAGGAATAAAGCTCCAACCAGCTTCCCTGTCTGCCCTTGTTTCCCTGCTCTTCCTCTACTGCCTGACACATGTGTTCTTTTTGTTGTTTTTGCTTTGTAGACTAATCTCAAGAAAAAACATCTGCTCCAGTGTTATCTGCAGCAGTTGTTTTTTGAGGCAATATTTTCCCTTTTTCATGATTTTTCACATTTACAGCTCAGTATTACTTTGCAGTGTGTGTTTGCAGTGTGTGTTTGCAGTGAATGAAAGGGAGATGATGCTTACATTCACACAATATTTCCCACACTGGTTTTTATCCTCGTCTGTACATAAGGTGGAGATTAACGACTTAAGAAAAATATATAATACTGATTTTTCTGATCAAGATTGTGATTTATTTTCTATAATTATCTGTATGATATGATTGTGCCAAGCATAACCACACTCATGTTATTACATAGAGTAGAATCCAATGAATGAATGCAGTTGCTTAAGTAAACCAGTCAATTATAGTCAAATTGCCTAGTTTTCAGTGGAAAGAAAATGGAGATAAATTAATGATATTTCATTTGTGGTATACTTGGTGTTATTCAGTAATACTCAAATATAACCACATATTCCAAAGTATTATTGTTTTTCTTTTAACAGCTGCACAATTAGCCCATTATGTTAGTAACGACAAACCTCTGATGGTGAAGTAATAGCATTATGTCAGTGAAGCCATTTATTTCAACAATGCACATTTTAGTTTGGTGCTGTGACTGCTCGTGTGATGCTCCAGGACAATCATGATCAGGCTTACGCAGACTGACGGGCCCCTCACTGCCCCCTCACAGAGCTGCAGTGAGGCTCAGCCTCGATGCAGTTGGACTGATCGAGCCCTCAAATGTTCATGAGAGTTTGGTCTTACACATGACTTGAACATGTGCCTGAACTACTGCAAGTGATACTGGACTTTTTAAGCTAATACTAATTTGAATCAGTCATGCTCTGATTTGTATAGCTAATTTGTATGATGGTTGTAACAAGGAACTAGATGGTCATAATGATAAAGAGAAAAAAGCAGACCTAATGTGTGTAGGAATCAGGTTTCAAATGTTGTAACACAGTAAAAAGATGAAGTTCCCTGAAGCAAACAGTGTGGATGTTGCATACTCCTTGATGTAACCTGACAGTTCACAACATGAGGTGTGTTATGTTAGTAGCAGCTAATGTAGCCTGCAGCAGAGATGAGCAGTGAGCTACAGGCGTCTGTAAGCTCCCTTCTTTCTAACTCCACACTTCCACTTTTTACTTATTAACTTGTGTTCTTCAGACCCAACCGATGCTGACTCAAGTGACATCACATGAGAACGTTTATCAGACCTCACAAAGCTGCCCCTGGAGACAATAAAGCCTTCGTACTACTTTTTTCACATATGCAGTAGAACTCCCCAACTCCTGGAAGCAGACTTTGAAGTTCCTCTCTAAGACAGCTGACCAAGCTTAGTGGCGTTAAAGTGTCTGTGTAGAATTTGAAAATGTCCTACTTTGGTGCAGCCATGTGAGTAAACTCATGCGATCAGAATAATTTAAAATATGCTGTAATCACATAAAGAAAATAACAGATTAATGTAAACAATAAATGGTTTATCTGATCAGCAGGATCAGTGTGCCACCTCACTGGATCATAAGGAGATGTTGTGTGTGGGTGTTACCAGAGAGTAGGAAGGGCGGACTTGTGTTTTTATACGTGTGTGTGTATTGGGCAACAGGGGGATGAGGGCTCTTACGTCAGCTGGGGTTCCTCAGCTTGTCCCTGTGTGGAGAAGGTCCAGGGTTCATCACTGCTTCCTGTCAGAGTGGAGAGGAAGATCACTTTACTAGCCCGCAACCTGCACCTCTACCAGGTAAACACACACTTTCTCTCTCAGCCTCAACCCATGTAAGGGATGATTCTGTTTGCCTGGCTGCTGATCCCGTCACCAAACAGTCTTTGTGTGTTCAGGATACAGAGCTGGACTATGAGTGTGTGCTGGTCATCGAGGGGCAGACGGTGGTGGTGGATGCCTACGTGGAGACTGATGACATGAATCCATCAAACTTTGACATCACCTGTCAACTGCATCAGGTCTGTAAACTCTACACTATATATATATATATATATATATACATACACACACACACACACACACACACACACACACACACACACACACACACACACACAGTGGGTTCAGAAAGTATTCAGACCCCTTCAATTTTTTCACATTTTGGGTCATTTTTTCCTCATCAATCTACACTCGATACCCCATAATGACAAAGTGATAACAGAATTTTTGAATTTTTTGCAAATGTATTAAAAATAAGAAACTGAAATTTCACATGTACATAAGTATTCAGAGCCTTTACTCAGTACCTAGTTGAAGCACTTTTTGCAGCAATAACAGCCTCAAGTCTTCTTGGGTATGATGCAACAAGCTTTGCACATCTGGATTTGGGGATTTTCTTGAAATTCTTCTCTGCAGATCCTCTCAAGCTCTGTCAGGTTGGATGGAGATCGCCAATGGACGGCCATTTTCAGGTCTCTTCAGAGATGTTCAGTTGAGTTCAAGTTCAAGGCTCTGGCTGGGCCACTCAAGGACATTCACAGAGTTCTCCCTAAGCCATTCCTGTGTTGTTTTGGCCGTGTGCTTAGGATTGTTGTCCTGTTGGAAGGTCAAACGTCGGCCCAGTCTGAGGTCCTGAACGCTCTGGATCAGGTTTTCATTCAGGATCTCTCTGTACTTTGCTCCATTCAGCTATCTGTCGACCCTGACTAGTCTCCAAGTCCCTGCCACTGAACCCCCCCCACAGCATGATGCTAACACCATGCTTCACCGTTGGGATGGTATTGCACGTTTAGAATTGAGGTCAAACAGTTCAATCTTAGTTTGATCAGACCAGAGAATCTTGTTTCTCACAGTCTGAGTCCTCCAAGCGGCTTTCATGTGTTTTACACTGAGCAGTGGCTTCCGTCTGGCCACTCTGCCATACAGCCCAGATCCATGGAGTGCTGTAGTGATGGTTGTCCTTATGGAAGGTTCTCCCATCTCCACAGAGGATCTCTGGAGCTCGGTCAGAGAGACCATCGGGTTCTTGGTCACCTCTCTCACTGAGGCCCTTCTCCCCGATTGCTCAGTTTGGACGGGAAGCCAGTTCTAGGAATGTCAGAATGATGGAGGCCACGGTGTTCTTGGGAACCTTTAATGCAGCAGAAATTGTTTTGTAGCCTTCCCCAGCTCTGTGCCTCGACACAATCCTGTCTCTGAGCTCCACAGGCTTCCTTTGACCTCCTGGTTTGGTTTTTGCACAAAAATACATTGTGAACTGTGGGAGCTTACATAGTGTGTCTTTACAAATCATATCCAATCAATTAAATTGACCACAGGTGGGCTCCAAACAAGGTGTAGGAACATCTCAACCATGATCAATAGAAACAGGATGCTCCTGAGCTTCATTTCAAGTGTCACAGCAAAGGGTGTGAATACTTCTGTCAATGTGAAATTTCAGTTTCTTATTTTTAATAAATTTGCAAAAGTTTCTAAAATTCTGTTATCACTTTGTAATTATGGGGTATAGAGTGTAGATTGATGAGGAAAAAATTAATTTAAACAATTTTAGCGTAACGCTGTAATGCCAAAATGTGAAAAAGTTTAAGGGGTCTGAATACTTTCTGAACCCACTGTATACCGTAGATATATGTGTAGGACTTTGATCCAGTAAATGCAACTAATAATGATAAACTAATGTTTTTTGAGGCAAGATTAAACTGTCTACTTTGATATTGTCACAGTGTAACAAATTGTAGTTTGGTGTATTTCTTTTAATTAAAATTGTTTATCCAGTACACATATTCTGCTCCAGTGGAGGAATACAGTGCCATGGTGTATGTGAAGAGGAGGGACACCTTCCATGTGGACAGCTCTCCTGATCTATATGGTGAGCTCAAGTTCTGATGTTTTGCACTCAACATACATCTTTTCTCATGTCCACACTTCAACACTGACTGATGCTCTCGTGTGTCTCTCAGTGACTCTGTACAACTGCTCAGTGGACCGCTCTGACTGCAGCCGCTGCCACACAGCTGACCACAAGTATGGCTGTGTGTGGTGTGGTGGCGCTCAGGCCAGCTGCTTGTATTCAGACTCCTGTCGTGAACCTGTACAGCAGACGTGTCCCGCCCCTGTCATTCACTCTGTGAGTACTAACCTCTTCCCTCTTTAGTTTGGTTATTATCTTGTTATTTAGGATCAGAGCTTTTTCTTTCCCATCAGTTTGGAAACTGAAATAAATGAGCACTTACAGATGAATCATTAATAGAAAGAGATGGCATGCATCCAGAAAGCTTCTTAATAAATTAAGCATTTCCTGACTTCCATCAGATTGAACCTCTCTCTGGACTGTTGGAAGGCGGCACCATCGTGACCATCTCTGGCTCCAACTTGGGCCAGAAGGCTGAAGACATCCTCCACTCTGTGTCAGTAGTCGGGATTCCCTGCGCTGTCATCCCCAGCCTCTACGAGGTCTCCTCCAGGTACACATCAACTGCTGCTGGGGGTGGAGGGGAGAGGGCTTCATGTCTTCATGTTTTTAAGGGAATTTGAGGGATCCTTTGTGAATTGAGCAGATTTTCTAAATGTAAAGATTACATAACATACTCAAAAGCATATGGGTCCTTGCAAAAGTGTATTTGACCAAACATTGCCAGGATGCATGTGTTTATTAAGAACAACTGTCCCAAGAGTGATGTCTGTCTTCCAGGATTGTGTGCAGGACCAAAGCCAGTGGAGGAGAGAAGGTGGGCCCTATGTCTGTAACAGTGAGCGGAGGAGAGTTGGGTCAGTCCAGGCAGACTTTCAGCTACCAGGTACACTGCATTAGATCAGATTAAAGTAGATTAGATAAAGTGTTGGTGCAGAGGCAACATATCAGAGACATGCAGTATGATAAATCAGAAATCTTACCATTCTGAAGATGTGTAAATTAATATGTTGGTTTAATTTATTTATTTAGGTTGATGAAGTTCTAACCGCCTTCTTCTTCCATCCTCTCTTCCCTCTCAGGACCCATTTGTAATGGGGGTGTCTCCTGAAAGGGGGCCCAGAGCCGGAGGGACGTCCCTGATAATCACTGGCCGAAACCTGCTTACAGGACGTCCTTCTGACCTCACCATCACTGTGGGAGGGGTGCCCTGTAACATGTAAGATACACACACACACTATTTATTGGTTGAATGATGGTCTGTCGTTGATTCAAAGTTAGCTTCAATGTAAACGCTGCTATTACTGCTCTTTCTCACTGTCAGTATAAAGACTTCTTCATTTGACGTTACCTTAGTCAGGCTGACCTCTGACCTCTGTGTGCCGGGGGGGGGTGAAGTATCACATCCTTTATGAATGTGTCTCTCCTGTGTGCCTCCTCAGTGTGTCCGAGGTGCAGAGCTCCAGTGTTCAGTGTGTGACAGGCAGCAGTAATAAAACAGGAGATCACCAGGTCACCCTGCATTACAGCAGCAGCCAGCGCCACCTCCACACTTCAGCCTACCGCTACACCCTCAACCCCAACATCACCCACGCCACACCAGCAAAGAGCTTCCTGCGGTAAGTCTGAGAATCTGACCTTCATCTCTCCATTTCTCTTGTTCCCTGCTGAGAAAGTTGCTAGTGCTGTGAAATGTAAGCGTGTTCTGTCTGTTTAGTGGTGGTCGGCTGATCTATGTGTCGGGTCACAACCTGGACGTGGTGCAGGAGCCCCGCATGGTCGTGACCATCTCTCCCTTCGAGTCCATCAGCAAGAATACAAGGAGGAGAAAGAGGAGGAGTGGAGAGCACAGGGAGGACAGGGGGAAGGCAGCAAGGATGCTTCCTGAACCCATGTGTCCTAGAGACACCCTCTGCTCTGTCAAACAGGTGTGTGTTTGTGTGTTTGTGTGTTTGTGTGTTTGTGTCTGTGTGTCTGCGTGTCTGCGTGTGTCTAAACGTTCTTCCTGCACCCTCTGTGTCTTATCAGTTCTTGGAGCGCTGTGAGGTGAACTCCTCTTCCCTGATCCTGTGCCGCTCTCCTATGGTGGACTCCTCCATCTGGGGGTCAAAGGTCAACGCAGAGTTTTTGCTGGACAACCTGCGCTTTGACTTCAGCAGTCTCAACCCCCAGACCTTCAGCTACGAGCCCAACCCCGTCCTGCGGCCGCTGAACCAGCTGGACCCTCTGAAGGCTTATCGCTACAACCCCGGCAGCTTCATCCAGCTGGAGGTCAGAGAAGAGACAGCGAACCTTTTTTACTCAGTGAAGCAGTGATAGCATAGTCAGTTAATGTTACAGCCCTTCATTGTTATATTTATTGAAGTATAAGGCCCCATCACGACATGCGTTTGTGTCTTAGTGACTAAAGGGGGCAACAATTATTGAAATTGGTCCAATATTGAGGGAAAGTGCTGCAGACAGCAGTGGCTGCCTTGGGTGTTAGCAGTGCTATTTGTCATTGTGGTAGGACATAGCGATAGCATAAACCATGCTTAAAAAAGTGTTATTATAATAAATACAACTATATTAAAAACTAGGTGTTTCAACTGAAACCCTAGTCTACTTTAAAATATGTTAAAATTTGAAGTAATTTTTTTAACTTTTTTGTACATAAATTTAGAAGAAGTGAAAGTTATAAAAGATAAACTGGAAGTTCCATCTCCATGTGTTCTCAGGGGGAAAACCTGGACTTGGCCATCACTAAGGACGAGCTGGTGGTGTTGGTTGGGGAGGGTGTGTGTGCAGTTAAGACCCTGACCAAAAACCATCTGTACTGTGAGCCGCCACCTCAGCAGCCTGCACCAGGACCCAACGGCAAGAAACGGGAAGGCTCCGACAATCTGCCTGAATTCACAGTGAGTTTGTGCATTCACTTTGAAACCACAGGAAAATCATTACGTCTCTTTAGCATGTGACTCATCCAGGTGGGTTGGACTGTATGAGCTGACAAAGTGTGTGTGTTTCAGGTCCAAATGGGCAACCTGAACTTCTCCCTGGGTAAGGTTCAGTATGACACCCTCAGCCTGTCCACCTTCCCGCTGGAGGCTCAGATTGGAGTAGGGGTTGGGGCGTCCATCGTAGCCCTCATCGTCCTCATCATTGTGCTCATTTACAGGTCAGTGGGTGGGCCGTGTGTTTCTGTGCATGTTTACTGTGTAGTTGAGTATAGAAAAGAAAACAGATAGATAATCTGATCAATGTATAAATCAGTTAAAGGTACCCTGGGACCATTATTAAAACTGTAGAGCAGTGTTTTGATAAAAATGAGAACTACTTAAGGCTTGGTATTAAACATCAATATTTAAGGTAAATGTGATACATTTAACAAGTTGGTTTGATGTCTGAATAAACAAATCTCTTTTACATAAAAGTAAAACGCCAGTCCTCCCAGGTCGGACCTGGTAGTAATGTTTCCATAAAATTTTCAACAAGTCTGAATTGAATGCGGTCTGTCACATGAGCATAAAGCCTGCAGCAGCAGGTTATTATACACTTCCACATCTGTCTCATAAGACCACTGTGATAAATTCATAATTTAATGCACACAAAAAATGCATGAAACACTGTATATAGACACTTTTTCTTTGGTGTGTAAAACATAAAAACAGTTACACCTTCATGTGTTGGAGAACCTGTAACCTGTACCTGGGGAGGGAAGACAAAGTGTCATGTTCGGTCATGATGGCACTTTAGCTTGTTTATGTAAAGTCAGAGAGTGTTTGAAAGTGCCACAGAAACCCAATCTGGCAGTTTCTATTCTGACCCTGCAAGACCCCATGATTAACCCTGAGCCCTACTTGTGGGGGTTTGTTGGGTCAAATTACTTGAGTCAACCTTTTCACAATCTCACTGGATACCCACTAATCTAGTGTGAAACTGGCATTACCTGTCCTCTCTTTTCCATTCGTGCCTGACCCTCTGCTCCTTGTTTGTCAGGAGGAAGAGTAAGCAGGCTCTGAGAGACTACAAGAAGGTCCAGATCCAACTGGAGAACCTGGAAACCAGTGTGAGAGACCGCTGCAAGAAAGAGTTCACAGGTAAACAAGTACAGTTATATGAGGAATGAGAGCAAGGAGGTTTTTTTAATTTTGTGGAGGCCAACAGATCCACTTTGTTTTCACACTGGCTTTATGAGAGTATCCCATTACGTCACACCTCCCTCACAGCCCACATGGCTGCTGCTGCAGAGGAGTTTAATTTTAGACATTACATTTCAGGTCATTCAGCAGACACTCTTATCCAGAGCGACTTACATTGAACTAAGTACAGGGACAGTCTCCCTGGAGCAGCTCAGGGTTAAGTACCTTGCTCAGGGGTATGGAGAATGGTGACAGCCCTGGTATTGAACTCCCGACCTTTTGTTTGGAAGGGGTACCACTAGGCCATCACCACCAAACTGACTGATAACATTGTCCAGTGTCACTATTTACCAGCTCCTAATATAATATATTATAATATAATGTATAGTAGAAGCTCATAGCGACCCCTCCTGACCTTTCACCCTGACTCAGACTTGATGACAGAGATGATGGATATGTCCAGTGACCTGGTGGGCTCGGGCATCCCTTTCCTCGACTACCGGATGTACGCTGAGCGCATTTTCTTCCCCGGCCACCGGGAGTCTCCGCTGAGGCGAGACCTGGACGTTCAGGAGTGTCGGAGGCAGACAGTGGAGCAGGGCCTGGTGCAGCTGTCCAACCTACTCAACAGTAAACTCTTCCTCACCAAGGTAGTCATCACCACCAAGATGTGTCATGAGCTTTGAAACCACACCTTTTGAGCAAAGGGATAATTTTCCAATCTTCTCTTTCTCTCAGTTCATTCACACTCTGGAGAGCCAGCGGACCTTCTCTCCCAGAGACAGGGCCTATGTGGCTTCCCTGCTGACAGTGTCGCTGCACGGCAAGCTTGAGTATTTCACCGACATCCTCAAAACTCTCCTCAATGATCTGGTGGAGCAGTATGTGGCCAAGAATCCCAAACTGATGCTGCGGCGGTAAGAAGAGTGAATGTGGTGAGGTTCAAGGTGTGTTAAAGATGCTTGGCAATGATTCACACTGTGTGTTTTCTCTGCAGAACAGAGACGGTGGTGGAGAAGCTGCTCACCAACTGGATGTCCATCTGCCTCTATGCTTTCCTCAGGGTCAGTCATCACATATATTTCTGCTACAACTACACAATCAAATGTAATTTCAGTCAAAAATGTTCAGACCACCAAAAGTTCCACTTTCTTTTTACATACTTTTGAAAAAATTCAATTTTAAAGGATTTGGTCTGTGAATAGAGTCATGGTGATAACGTGTGCGAGTGAGTAAGACATGTTAAGATGTTCTGTTAAGATGGCGTGTTCCAGCGTTATAAGCAAGATAAACAAGATATAAGATGTCAGTGTGTGAGCTTTAGAGGTGCTGGTAGGTGGATTACCTTTGAACATATCCAGGCTAGCTGTTTCCATCTGTTTCCATCTGTTTCCAGTCTTTGTGCTAAACCAGGGGGAGGGAACCTTTTTCCTATCAAGGACCATTTTTTTTTTACAACATCCTTCGAGGGCCGTACTAATTATTGAACTCATAACCTCTGCAAAACCTTTTTAAGACACAGCCCATTCATTTCACCTTTCTTTTATGCTGTGCAAAAAAGCAACTTTTTTATCCATGTATCTTTCTGTTTTATCAGAAATCCTTTATAGTTCCACAACGGGAAAATTAATCTTGTCGCAGTAAACGATAATTAATATACTAATATAAGTACCAAGTGGTTGATAGAAAATAAAGTGAATATTGCACATGGCAGTGATAATTGCACAGCAATGGTGGAATAGTCTGTTCTTGGTGTGGTGGTCTACCTCTCTATCTCTCCATGTTTGTATGTTACGCTCTGGAGAGAGCTGCTTGTTGGGCCAAACTCCGCCGAAGAGAGTTAACTTTATCCAAACGCACTCGTCCTTTCAGCTCGTGCAGTTCGACATGTTTCGTGCAGTAATGATGCTCAAGATTATTTTTCATCACCGCAAGTACGTCCACACATACTGGGCATCCTTTTACTTCCACAAAGAAATAATCGTTCGTCCATTTCTCCTGGAAAGTGCGACATTCCGCGTCCAGCTTTCTCTGTTTTACACTCGCCATGCTGCGTTCGCTGATGTCAATGACAGTCTCGTTTAAAATTGAAGTTTTTTTACATGACGTGACCACGTGATGACACGTTCCGCTCGTGTTGTGTTCAGGGACCCTGACCTTGGCCAGGAAAAACAGTAATTCGGTCGTTTAAAATATTGCCGTCTAGTTTTTTTTGCTCGTGTGTTTTTTTTGCATGCGTTTTACGAATTACCTCGAGGGCCGGATCAAATGGTCTCGCGGGCCGTATACGGCCCAGAGGCCGGAGGTTCCCCACCCCTGTGCTAAACTAAGCTATTGAAGCATTGATCTTTTCATCTGACTTTTGCCAATAAAGTGTTTACCACTATGTCAAACTGTTCCCTTTACCACAAAGAAGCAGCTGAATTGGTACTGTGAGTTTATTTACAGATTCTTACATTATTAGTTAAAGTAAGTTAAAGACTGAAAATATATATGGCTAAAATCTACTGTCCATACACTAACTATTCCTTTTAAGCCCAGTTTCTGTTGCATCTTCTTATAAAAATAAGATGGAAGCCTGTGACAAAAATGTCACTGATTTAAAGCAGGTAAAAGAATGTCCTGAAAGTTACGAATGTAACTACGGTTCTATGAATCCTGGATGTCACTGGTTGAGGCCTTGAGGCTGGCTGTCGGTTATTTCTCCCAGCAGCAGCTCAGCTAATGGGCAGCTCAAGCTTCAGACACATAGGTGGTTTCCACCTTAGCCCTGAACCAGGAGTTATTCACCCTCCTGGCCAAGGGTGCAATCAAGCCTGTGGGGGTTCTACTTAACCTATTTTCTTGTAAAAAAAAAAGAAAGAAAGGTGGCAGACTTCGCTCAATCCTGGATCGGAGGGGACTTAACAAGTCCCTGAAAGTCTTGCCATTTCATATGTTGAGCACAGCAGATGTTCTTCGTGGTATTGGAAGGGAAGAATGGGTTACGTCCGTTGACCTGAAGGATGCTTATTTTCATGTTCCTATTGTGCCTCATCACAGGCACTTCCATTGTTTTGCCTTCTAAGGCCGTCATTTTCTGTTCTGGGTGCTTCCATTTGGACTCTTCCTCTCATGAGGTTCGTCATGGCAGCCCTCTTGCCCCTGCAGTCTAAGGGCATGAAGATTTTGCCGTACTTAGACGACTGGCTGAATTGTGCGCCATCCCGGTACCGCCACTGAGGAAAATTGACAGCTGCTTCAGCCACGGACAATGTATCTACGGCGAACGGAACCATGTCGCGGACTTCCTCTCCTGTCACAAGTCTCCACCAGGGGAGTGGCGGCACAGGTAGATCTTTTTGCCTCGGAAATGTCGACCCACTTTCCCCTATGGTTCTCCTTAACAGAGAAGACCAGCCCTCTGGGTCAGGACGCTCCGGCTCACACATGGCCAGATGGTTTTCTCTGTGCCTTTCCACCTCGCAACGGTGCTTTTGGGGTGGCCTCTGTGTTGCAGGGTGACCAGATGCGTAGGCTGGGTCCTGGGATAAAAAATAAATAATAAATACATACTGTATGGTACACAGTTTAGATGACAGCTAGCTCCTGCTAGCGGTCCGCCAGTTTGAGCGAGAGCACTCCACTAACAGTAATGAAAATACAACAGTAACAGGAAAATAATGTGTACTGTAGCAGCTAACTCCTGTTAGCGTACCACCAAGTTAGCCTGAGCGAGAGCACTCTGCTAACTATGGAACAGTCAAATTATAGGAAAGATTTTACATTACATTACATTACAGGTCATTTATCAGACACTCTTATCCAGAGCGACTTACAGTGAACAGACTCTCTGGAGCAGCTCAGGGTTAAGTACCTTGCTCAGGGGCACAATTGTGGCAGCCCTGGTATTGAACTCACAATCATCTGGTGTTCTGTTTGGAAGCCGTACCACTAGACAACTAGGCCATCACCACCTAGTTAACCACCTAACAATGTACACAATATGAATATCTCCTACTAGTGTCCCACCACGTTAGCCCTAACAAGGAAAAACTGTGAAAACATGAGCCAGCGCACAACACTACAGTGAGAGGGGAGCAGAACACATTAATTATAAATGGAGCAACGTTGACCCCAACGTTCAGAAACTCAGGTCAGAAACTCAGGCGTTTATTAAATGCGCACAGTCTGAATCCAGCAGCAGTGATGCAGATGTTAGCTCTGCTACTACGAGCAGCCAGAGTGCAGCTTGTCTGCTGTTGGTCCAAGTCCCGACAAGAGCGGTAGTTTTTTTTTTTTTCACCATTAATTCCGATTAGTTTTATTCATGGTGTATCCTTGGAAAAACATTCATGCTTTCGAGCAGTGGCGGCTGAGGGGGGTGGCGCAGTTTTTTTTTTTTTCAAGCAGCACTTTATCGCTCAGCAAAATAAAAGTCTAAAAACACACAAAGTTGCCTGAACACTGGTCAGAATCTATTCAGAATTTGGTTTATTGCTAAGTAAATTTACACTTACAAGATCTTTGCCTCGCTCTTTTTTTCAAATCTTAGATTTAACAACATTGCAGAGCCTATAAAACGAACACCCCCCAAAAACACACAAACGACCCCCTTTCAACAATATTGCTTCTTAAACGCACGCTACCGCCCCCATTGAGAACCCCTGATATAAATACTTGATATGTGCGCGCTCAAGATGGAAGACAATTAGTGTTAAGCGCACTGCCTCTGGTGGTCAGTAAGCATGAAATAAATCTCTCCCGTATAGTGTTAATTTTGGTGTGTGTGTGTGTGTGTGTGTGTGTGTGTGTGTGTGTGTGTGTGTGTGTGTGTGTGTGTGTGTGTGTGTGTGTGTGTGTGTGTGTGTGTGTGTGTGTGTGTGTGTGTAGGACTCAGCGGGCGAGTCTCTCTACATGCTGTTCAGGGCCATAAAGCACCAGGTAGATAAAGGACCAGTGGACGCTGTTACCGGTAAGGCCAAGTACACCCTCAATGACAACCGCCTGCTGCGAGAGGACGTGGAGTACAAGACCCTGGTGAGGAGAACTCTGACTCCAAACCAAATTATCATTTACATCTAATTAAAGAATCCTAGACATCCACGTGATCTTCAGGAAGTTGCGTTATTTCCTCTTTCATCCTCTGACCTCTCTCTTTCTTCTTCTGCAGACTCTGAATGTTTTGGTGCAGGGTGGAGGAGTGAACGAGAGCCAGCCGCTGCCCTCCAAAGTGCTGGACTGTGACACCATCACACAGGTGAAAGAGAAGCTGCTGGATCAGGTCTACAAAGGCACCTCCTTCTCTCACCGACCCCACGTGGACTCATTGGACCTTGGTGAGAATCCATGACACCACATCACAGACCTAATTCTTAAATCCATTCCAGCATTTTTGCTATTCATACTAATATGACAGTAAAGTGAGATAAATTATGAATTGGTATACTGGGTTTTCTGTTACATTTGTTGAGCTGTGGTGCCCCATGCTGCAAGACAAAAATAATGAAATAAAAGTCCATTAATTGGTCGGTGTTTCACCCAGGTTATCGTTGCGTTAAAATGACAATATTAAGAACCATAACTAACCAAAGCAGCAGCTGGAATAAATACTGGAAAGTACCTGAAAGTGTGTATGCACATATTCCAAATATATTGCATTTAATAAGTATTGTCTCTTGTTCAGAGTGGCGCTCTGGTGTTGCCGGTCATCTCATCCTGTCCGACGAGGACTTGACGTCTGTGGTTCAGGGTAATTGGAAACGCCTCAACACACTGCAGCACTACAAGGTGAGAGTTTTTATACTTCACTAAAAGTACAAACTCAAAGTAAAAAGGGGCTTTGTGGTCGAATAATGCCAACTGTACATGTTGTGTTGATTATCAGGTCCCAGACGGAGCAACAGTAGCGCTGGTCCCTCGCCACACCAAACACATTCACCATGACAACCACGACTACGTGGCAGGAGAGAGTGAGTTAACATGAGAACAGCATTGTTGTGACAATAAATCCAAATCAGTTTCTCCTCATGGTGATCCTACCTCTCTCATAGTCTGTAAAGTCAATCTAGGCAGCACGAATGATGTTTCCTGGGAACAGGGTGCTTGGACTGGCTCAATGTTACTGATTTGAATCACTCTTCACAAAATGACCCTGGATGTTAGAGCTAGATTTTGTCCCAGGCTTTGAAAGGTTGCAGCTTTCTGCACAGTTTAAAGTAAACTTGGTGATCCAGAGTTATTGAGTCATTCAAGCAATACAAAGTGATTTTGCTGAAAGTAATATTTTTATAATACTATTAATATTTATAAAATTTTCAAAAATGTTCATTTATACCAGATTTGTTTTGATAAATAAAACAAGAAAATTGTGAGCTTTCTGTATAGCTGGTCAGCGGATTGTATTGAATAAAGCTTTTGAAACATCGACCTGTGCAGAGACTCCAATGCTGGAGGATGCAGATGAAGGGGGAGTGAGGCTGTGGCATCTGGTGAAAGCCAGCGAGGAGCCAGAGCTGCCCAAACACCGCCGAGGCAGCCTGAGGGAGAGAGAGAGGGCCAAGGCCATCCCTGAGATCTACCTGACCCGCCTGCTCTCCATGAAGGTACACACACACACACACACACACACACACACACACACACACACCCCACACACCACACACACACACAGACACACACACACACACACACACACACACACACACACAGAGGTTTGTACCATACCTGACCATGAGCTGGTGACATGTATTCCACTTGTTGATATGATCCTCAGCTATATGTGTTTGGTGCATAACAATTCACATAGGAATCCAGCAACAACAGTCTTGTATCCAAGTGCATCAATCAGATAAACCTGCTGCAGGTACACACATGCCCACAGTGAACACATTGACAAACAAACCACCTTCCTCCTCCTCGTCTTCAGGGGACGTTGCAGAAGTTTGTGGACGATCTGTTCACAGTGATCCTCAGCACCAGTCGTCCTGTCCCGCTGGCCGTCAAATACTTCTTTGACCTGCTGGACGACCAGGCTGGAAAACATGGTATCTCCGACTCGGAGACAATACACATTTGGAAGACCAACAGGTACAGTGTAAACTTGCACAGAGAGCCTGGTGCTCACATGAAGAATGATGTACAGGAGAAGGGTTAAAAGGATTTTGTCCTGAAAGATATTACATCTGCTTTACCTAAGGAGCAAACAACACTCCTTTTTCACTATTGTATTTAATGTTTAAATAATAACTCAAACCACTTCAGAGATGCAAGCTGTGTCTTGAAACGACAAGTTAGTCGTTCTAATGTTTCCTGTGCTTCTCCAGTCTCCCTCTGCGTTTCTGGATCAACATTGTAAAGAACCCTCAGTTCATCTTTGACGTCCAGGCTTCGGACCACGTGGACGCCGTGCTCTCCGTCATCGCCCAGACCTTCATGGACTCCTGCACCATCGCTGAGCACAAGCTGGGACGGGTGAGGCTGAAGGGAGCGAGTAGAAGCACATTAGAATTGATTAAAAACACTTTCCATTAGATATGTGCTTTGTTATTTTAAAGAGTTGTTTGTGGTGGTCAGTCTGCAGTCACAATTGAAACGGGAGACATAAAGACGACTACTCCTCTCTTTGGTTCTCATTCCCTTTTCTTTTTGACAGGACTCTCCCATCAACAAGCTGCTGTATGCCAGAGACATCCCCCGCTACAAACAGATGGTAGAAAGGTGAGTTCACGTTTATTTAAGCCGGCTAAAACGCAGCCTAAAACAGCTCCTTGAGTAATATGAATAACATTTCACACCAAATGTATTGTTGTAATGTTATTATCGAATACTTATGCTCTGTAATAAAAATGAAATGATTGTATCAAAAATACTGTTGGTTAAAGGTTCATTTATAAAAGCTCTATTTTTTGGTATAAAATCTGCTTTCATCAGCTTATCGTCATGCATGTGAAGATGATGATAATTGCCATTATTGCAGGTACTATGCGGACATCAGGCAGACCATCTCAGCCAGTGACCAGGAGATGAACTCTGCTCTGGCTGAACTGTCCAGGGTGAGTCCGAGGCACAGTACACACACACACACACACACACACACACACACACACAGGAGGACATGTAACCTGAATGCTTTGTGTTTCAGAACTACTCTGGAGAGCTCAACTACCTGGTCGCACTGCACGAGCTTTACAAGTACATCAACAAATACTACGATCAGGTGTGTTTTCACTAAGTCTGACTCAGCAGTATATCACGGCCCAATACAAAGATGTGATCATGTGCACAGTGGATCACAATGGTGATCGGTGTTACCAATGATGGCTTGCTTGGGTTTACAATAAACTCCAGAGTAAATACCTCAATATGTAGATGAGGAACTAGCAGCTTGTTCTTATTTCAGAGAATATGTTTAATGCCTTCAGTCAGGGGTTTTTCTGACTTTGGTAGTATCAAACATTGTGACACTTTAAACTGTCTTGAGCCATTTATAATCAAATCAAATGTATTTGTATAGCCCAATATCACAAATTATACACAAGGACACAAGGAAAAACTTCCTAAAAGAAACCCCAAAATTAAAGGGGAAAAATGGAAGAAACCTCAGGGAGCGCAACTGAGGAGGGATCCCTCTCCCAGGATGGACAGACGTGCAATAGATGTCGTGTGTACAGGATAAACAACATAGTACAAATACAACATTTGACAGAAATTATGTTGTGTTGAAAAAAAAAAGAGAAAGTTTGGATGAATCCAGGAAAATGTCAATAAGGCTTCCCGGTATCCAGCAGGACCAGGTCAGCAGGCGCTGTCACGATTCATGATCCTGACGTAAACTTTATCAGTGGCAACCTGCCACATGAGAGACAGACACTCCGGGGATGATACCCCGGATGGTGAGTTAGTAACATACATTTACATAAATGCATACAGATAGAGAGGGAGAAGAAGGGATAAGAAGACAGGGGAGGAAGGGTAGGAGAGAGGAAGAGAAGGAAGAGAGCAGGGAGGTGTCCCCCAGCAGTCTAAGCCTATAGCAGCATAACTAGGGGCCGATCCAGGGCAAACCTGAGCCAGCCCTAACTATAAGCTTTATCAAAAAGGAAAGTCTTTAGCCTACTCTTAAATGTGGAGAGTGTGTCTGCCTCCCGAACACAAACTGGAAGCTGGTTCCACTGGAGAGGAGCTTGATAGCTGAAGGCTCTGGCTCCCATTGTACTCTTAGAGACTCTAGGAACCACAAGTAACCCTGCAGTCTGGGAGCGTAATGCTCTAGTTGGTTTATAAGGTACTATGAGATCTTTAAGATATGCTGGAGCCTGACCATTAATTGATTTGTAAGTCAGGAGAAGGATTTTGAATTATATTCTGTATTTTACCGGGAGCCAGTGCAGTGCAGCTAATACAGGAGTAATATGATCCCGTTTCCTTGTTCTTGTCAATACACATGCCGCTGCATTTTGGATCAACTGAAGAGTCTTAAGCGACTTTTTGGGACAACCTGATAACAATGAGTTGCAGTAATCCAGCCTTGAAGTAACAAATGCATGGACTAGTTTTTCTGCATCATTTTGGGACAGGGTGTGTCTTATTTTTGCAATATTACGTAGATGAAAGAAGGCAGTCCTTGAGATTTGTTTTATGTGGGAGTTAAACGACAGATCCTGATCAAAGATGACGCCAAGATTCCTTACAGTGGTGCTGGAGGCCAAATTAATGCCATCCAGAGCTTCTATGTCATTAGAAAATGCGTTTTCGGAGGCGTTTAGGGCCAAGTATAATAACTTCAGTTTTGTCTGTGTTTAACATCAAAAAGTTGCTAGACGTCCAAGTTTTTATGTCCTTAAGGCTTGAAGTTTAGCCAATTGATTGGTTTCATCTGGTTTAATTGATAGATATAATTGGGTATCATCCGCATAGCAATGAAAGTTTATAGAGTGGTTCCTTATAATATTGCCCAAAGGAAGCATATATAAGGTGAATAGAATCGGTCAAAGTACAGAACCCTGCAGAACTCCAAGACTGACTTTGGCTGTCATGGAGGATTTATCGTTAACACATACAAACTGAGATCGCTCAGATAAATAGGACTTGAACCATCTTAGTGCGGTTCCTTTTATGCCAACACAATGTTCCAGTCTCTGTAGTAGAATGTCATGATCAACAGTGTCGAAAGCAGCACTGAGGTCTAACAAGACAAGAACAGAGACAAGTCCTTTGTCTGATGCCAATAGAAGGTCATTGGTAACTTTCACCAGTGCCGTCTCTGTGCTATGATGAACTCTAAATCCAGATTGAAAAACCTCAAATAAACTATTATTATGTAAAAAATCTGCAACTGCTTTCTCAAGGATCTTAGCAATAAAGGGAAGGTTAGATATCGGCCTATAGTTGGCTAAAACCTCTGGATCAAGACTAGGCTTTTTAAGAAGTGGTTTTATTACAACTACTTTAAAGGATTTTGGTACGTAACCAGATAATAGAGACAGGTTGATCATATTTAATAACGAGGTGTTAATTAAGGGTAAAACTTCTTTAAACAGTTTAGTTGGAATCGGGTCCAAAAGACAGGTTGATGGCTTAGACGATGAGATTGTTGAAGTTAGTTGGTTAAGGTTGATTGGAGTAAAACAGTCTAGATATATTTCAGGAGTTACAGATGTTTTTAAAATTCCGGAGGTTGAAGTTAAGTCATTACCAATTGAGGGCAGGAGGAGATTAATTTTGTCTCTAATAATTATAATTTTATCGTTAAAGAAGCTCATGAAGTCGTCACTACTGAGAGATATAGGAATAGAAGGCTCTGTAGAGCTGTGGCTCTCTGTCAGCCTGGCTACAGTGCTGAAAAGAAACCTGGGGTTGTTCTTATTTTCTTCTATTAAGGAAGAGTAATAAGCTGCTCTGGCATTACGGAGAGCCTTCTTATACCTTTTAAGATGATCTAACCAGACTAAACCGATGTGTAGTTACCTGCATTAGTTTATTTTGGTTATAAGGATCTTGGGATGATATGTTTAACACAAGTTGTAACAGAAAGGGATATCTGAGCATATCCACCAATCATGATGAAGTTGTTGGATTGTCATCACCTGGATGAATGTATGAATACTCCCTATTGTATGGCACTGTTGGGACTTTTTGGACTTGTTGTATGTTTCTATATCTGTAACCGAAAAACTACAGTACAAAAACAGCATCTTCATTTGTATTGTACAGTTGTTTGTTTTTATATAATCGTATGCCCTGTAAATTGAATTTAACTAATAATAAAGTTCATTCAGTCATATAGGATAAAAATAACTGTCCACATAGTTAAAGCTAAATCTGTCAAATGAAAAGAAATGATCAGGCTGATACATACCATATGATACCATGAGTTTTCAGATCATAGACAACATTGAAGAATTAATACTTCCACAGACACTTTGTACAGACTCATTTTTATTTATATAGCCCAAAATCACACATTTGTCTCAGAATCCGTTTCACTCTCTATCCTCTGATCCTCAGTTTGGATAAGGAAACCCCCACAGTGTAACCCTTTTAAAGGAGAAATACAACTAACACTAATCTGTTGATAATGATCCATCTTGTTTTTTGTGTTTGTCATCTCTCTTTACCTCTCTCACCCTTGCTTGTGCCATCTTCTTGTCATCAGATCATCACAGCCCTGGAGGAGGACCCCACGGCCCAGAAGATGCAGCTCGGCTACAGACTGCAGCAGATCGCAGCCGCTGTGGAGAATAAAGTCACTGACTTATGACGGAGGAAACACCCACCAGAGCTATGGCAAACAGAGTAGGCTGGGACTGGGAGGTGAATTAACGGACTTGCACCCTGCAAGTTGAACTGAAAAGCAGGAGATCAATTGACAAACTTAGGCTTGGAGTCAAGGAGCCGTGGGTTGTCGAAGAAGCTTTTTTCAACGCTAAGGATCAGAAGATTCAGGTTGACATTGAAGTTCAAAGCGCCTTCTGTCCTTTGTTGATGTTGGATAAGGATGCATCAGTGACTCTGAGCACTCAGTAGAAGCAGGACAGCAAATGGACCCTGAACAAATCTGGACTGAGAAAGAGGGGATGTGTAAAAGTCAGGCCTGCTGTCCCTCCCTTTACTTTATGAAGAGACAAAAACGTATCTCTGTGTTCATCTCTACATAACATGTGCTGTGGACGTCAAACCTAACGGTCTTACATAGAAGCTGTCATGGAAAAAAAACCCAGCTGATCTACAGTCATCTGATCTGATCTGAAGACTGGTTAAAGAGATTTGATGTCACTGTTGTCCCTTGGAGTGAATTTTATGAAGCGGTACCTCTTATGCCTTGTGTGCTTCTCGTGTGTGTGTGTGTGTGTTATCCACATTGCCCTGTTTGTCAATCTACACCTTGTATTGTTTTGGTTTCTAGTACAAAGCATTAAAGTAACTGATTATTATATTGTAAATGGTAAAGTCAGCAGTGTTCACAAAACAAGTAAATGAGCTTCCATATTATTTCTCTTTGGACACATGTTTAACAATGAAACCTTGGTCACAACATTGTTTATACGCCCCTCTACTTAAAGCCAATGGCTGAGAGTTTAATAAGTCACTGCCACTCTCTACCTCAGCCAACTGTCCTTTCTTTTTCCTATGATGTTGTTGACTAACACCTGGGATGTACATTTCAACCAGCTATAACTACCAGTACAGCAGCGCAGCACAGATCTGCCCTCATCAACACAGAGCAGCACCAGCTAGACATTCTCAATTGCAGCGGTACGAACACATGCAGACATTTATGACATTTCTAGTTTTTCTTTGTGAGATTGGAAATCATAACCTTTTATGATGATTTTAGGGTACTAAAAACCCGACTGAATAACAGTTTACTCTGCTTTTGTTTTTTGCTTTTATTCATGTGGATGTGTCGATAGTGTACAAGTCACTGGAAAGATGTTGGAGGAAAAGTAAAAATCCTTCCATAAAGAAACTCCTTAAGGTGGAATCTTAGTGTGCACCATTGTTTTATTGTGTAAGTCAGTCATATTTCTTTTAATTGTGTACATTTTTAACATTCCTTTTAGGTTTTGAACAATGTATTAAAATCATGGTTCACCTTGTTTCACTACCAGCTGAGGCGATGGTACTGTTGAGGTTTCTTGGTATTGACATCAATGGTTGGTGTACAGTTCTTGTATGTAACACAAGGTGGCACTGCTTCATGTGCTGAAGGTCTGTATGGCATTTAATTTTGTCAGGTTCATACAGGTTATATATTGATTCTACTACTACTGGTTCAGTAGGTATCATTGATCTTGTCACTATTCTGCTTTCAGTTAGAGCACAGAGCCCTTTTATACATGAGCTAATGTTTGCTGATATTTTTCTTATTTAAATGACAAAGACTGAGATGGCTTCCTAGGGCTTAGTAGGGCTGGGAATGGTTGGACATACAATATGTTGAGGTCTCTGTTTCTCATAGCACTGCCCTTGGTTGTTGGCCTTAGGGCTTAATTTAGGTTAACATTTGGGTTATGGTTAGACATGGCAGAGATAAGTGGTTGGTTTCAGGTAAACACAAGGGGAAACCCAAATCGACAGGGATACAGACTTTGTGCCAACTTTGATGTTTAACAGTTTGTCATTACTCAAGTTAGTGCTGTAGACACAATGTAGTCTGGATTTAAAAAGTAATGAGGTTTGATACCCAGCCCTAGTCATCAGAGACCAAAAAAGATGAGAGTGAATGAAGAGTGTTAATGTGTGTCAGTTGAGCCTAATGTGTGTCATTCCGGGGTCCAGGCTCAGCATGTCAAAATGTAGCCCGTAGGTTTATTACTACATGACTTAACACACACAAGCAACTAATGACTCGTATGAATGGCTTGTTTTGCTCAGTGATGATGAAGACAAGTCATTTAAAGGGGAAAACTATATCTGTTATTAGGCTGTATAAATGTGGCAATGTAGAGCAGGCTCTGCAATGAGCAGTTTTAAGGATGTTTCTTATTTTGTGTGTTAATATCATTGTACATATTGATTTAAAATGTAACTGTAGTGATTTAACCTGTTTAATAAGAGGGTGAAAATTCTCACAGATGCTGATGTAATAAAGTATTCTTAAAATGATTGAAATTATTTTTTCTGTTTTTCTTGTGAAAAAATAACTTTCACATTAAAATCCCTGAAGATGTTCGTGTGTAAGTGAGTGTATCGGGGCTTGGTGGTCCCAGCTGTATAATGGACAGGGTCCCTCTGATGTAAATTATCCGCAGGCCAGATAATCTGGTGCTGTACGTGTTCATGAGGCCGAGACCACTGAGATGTAGTCCGAGTCAAATATATACCTACTGTGTATCCTACTTATTAACTACCGACCTTTACACAGTTCATTGTTATTAAGCTGCAACAGGGTAAACAAGTAAAATACATTGTCGCCTGTGCACATGTTTAAAATAGTGTAATGGATTGTCATTGTAATTTTAAAAAATCCAAATTATGTTAATGAGATTATATAGCTATATTTTCCATAGCCAAGCGTTCGTCATCCTGTATATAAAAGCGGGTATGCCTGCATTATGCAGACTCATATCATCTCCACCACATAATTAATATCACCAGAAAATCTGTAACGCCATAGCCTACTCGACAAGAGGCAGCATCCTGTGGCAACAAACACAAAGGGTCCAAAATGGAGTAAGGCTGAAGACAGTACAGTCGGGAATCCCACTGAATGTAATTGCACAGAAAACAGAAATTGTTCCGTCGCAGGTGAAAATTGAGACTTCTGGAAACCGCAGTGGGGAAATCGCTGTCGTTGTTGCTGCTGTCTAGCTAGCTGCGCAGAACAGGTAACTACCATAGGGTAACTACGGGCAACTGGCTGGACTGAAGCAAGTCAGTTAGCGGTAGCGACTAATGATATCTACCTTTGAGACAACAGCTGTTGAGCAATAAAGGTTGCCTGAACATAATTAACTGCTAAGAAATCATTGACGCTAAGCATCTTATTGCAATTTGGGTTCTTACTGAAATAGCTATGTAGTCTAAACAAAAGCTAAACGTTGCTAACGTTAGCTGCTTTGTTTGCGATGCTAATTTGCGTGTGTAACGTTAGCTAACGTATGTGGTGAGCTAACAGCTGTAAGTAACCTGGCTAGAACGAACGTTAGCTAATTTATTGATTGTTCTCTTACACTTTTGTAATTAGTGGTTAGTGTAGCGTTATCTTTCATTATTTTCATATTACCTTCTCGCACATGAAGAAAACGTCATATCGCACTCCATTCAATTTGTATTCCGGCCTTGCTTGGAAAAGTAATGTACACGAACGTACGATGTTTTGCGAAATTATACAATTCAATAAATAAACTAAACTAGGTTAAAATACATTGTGACAGTTCACCTGTAGAGACCATTCGTGTAAAAATCCAGCTTTAAAGTGTTTATTTTAAGGCTGCAGGCCTGAGTTTATTATATTAACTTGTACTGTTTATGCTAGTAAACCATTCACCCATCCATATGTGCAAATAATTATGTTAGCTTTCAGAGGCATTCAGAATATAATAGCCTGAGGAATAAAGTACTCTCTAAACTGCACACAGGCATTGATATAAATAATATCGATTGTGGACCCGAAGTACATTTTTGTCAATTTTAGTCTAAAGTGGTCAATTATTTTATCACAATGGTATCCTCTTTCATGTGGGTTAGTGTTGAGCAGGGTGTTCAGTGTTACTGTTTTCCCTATTACAGTCAAGAATGGAGCCTTCAGAGCAGTCAGGCACAGACTCCGGCTCTCAGGATGTCAACCCTGTTTTTCTGCAGCAGCTCAGAGAGCTGGACATCCCAGAGGAGGCAGCCAAACAGGTGGGGCAGTACACTCAGGGTGGGCAGCTGGTTTCAGCATTAAGGCCACATTTACATAAACATTTATTGATCATTATGACCGGGAACATTGCATTTTTCTGTAAGCTATTGTACAGCTGACTTGATGGTAAATAATACTTAATAAAACGTGTCTGGAAAGAATATAGACATGGATATTTTTGATCTGTGTCACAAACACTGCCTACAATATAACTGTAGGTTCCTGGGAGGTAACTATTTGTTCATTGTGCTAATTATACCTTGACTGACTGGCACTTGTCATTTTATGTTGGGAATACTCCCATTGCTGACCTTCAATGATCCATACTATATATTGTGAACACTGCAATACTTGACAGCTCTTATGCTAAACATTCCAATTCACCTCTGTTACATAGAGAATATGTCATTATAACATTTCTTTTAAAATCATACTCTTATAGCTGTAGCATAAGATCATTTAGATGATCTCCAGAAATGGTTTATACTATGTGTCCTCAGGGATAGTTTCTACCAGGATTGACTTACGCTACAGGGCTACAGCCTTAGCTAAATAAAAAAGACTAAGGCGTAGTCATCTTTTTGTTACAGTGTCAGTATCAGTTTAGTCACTAAGCTGACATTGTGATGGAAAGTTGAACACACCTGTTTAGATTATTGGTTGTAACAGTATGAGATTTATACAGTACAATAAAAGTAACTGTTTCCACGTATCACATTATTATTATTATTATTATTATTATTATTATTATTATTATTATTATTATTATTATTCAGTTATATCAGTTACAATGATCTTTAAAGGAACATAATTATATACCTGAAATATAGCATGTTACTATAATATGTTGTCACTAAAGCATGTTAGTTTACATATTAGCAGCACTATAGCATGTTAAATGACCTACTTAATTAGATATAAGACAAACTCTGAGCTTTTAAAATAATGTCCTATATTTATTAACAATCAACATATACTGTAGCGCAACAGCTACACACATTTATGTCGGTTTTTTTTCAATACAAATGTACAAGGTATGGTAACCATCACCTTTCATACCACTGGTAACTAGCTGCTCACACAGGATAAACTTTTATATTTTCCTTTGGAATTAAGACTGGGTAGCATGTGGAATTGTTACAGTATTGCTGTAAATAGTACTGAAATGTTGTTTTGATACTGCATCTGAATCAGGTCGTAGCTAGGCTATTAATTTAAGGCCCTGTCACACATATCCGTATGACAGAAACATATGCCGGCGCATACGAAATATCGCAATAGGTTGATATAAATTAAGGGTGAGTTGTGATCGTTTGAAGGACGCAGACGATACGGCGAACACGCCAGACATACACAGTTCCGTATGGCAGAAACATATGCCGGCATATATGAAAATTAGCTCAAACTTTGTCAGAGTCCAAATACGTCCAACTTTTCCACAGCGGTGTTGTAGCTGACGTATACATAACGAATTATTATACGTATGTCAAACATTGATAGCGTATCACTTACTTATTTAAAACGTATCAGAGCCTCTGGCCAACGGAGCTGGAAAAGTGCCACCTGGTTCACGTCATACTGATGCTGGAGAACGGCTAGAATGCTGAACGCTAGCTGTACTGTAGAAACACGTTTAATAAGTTACTCCGTCGTCAGGCATAATGTTAACATAGGGCAGGAATAGGGTATCCACTCGTTATCAATAAATTGGCTGTAGGGTTCACCGTCATAGCTTATATCTAAGGTACCTCTAACGTAGTCACGTAGGTATTCACGTACTATATTTACGTAGGTAAGTATTCACCTACGTATTCCGTATTCATGTATGTCTAACGTAACGTAATGTCTGCATATCTTATGACGCACACGTCGGTTACGTCCGGTAATTTTGAACATTGCACCCCAGCGTAACACCGCCTGCTCTTAACGAATACTACTTATACCTTACGTTTATCAACGTAAACCAGCGTGTTGCCGATATTTTGTATTCGCCTTATTTTTGTATATCTTATACATTCGTTGGGTATTCGTTTGTATTAGGAAGTGATGCGCTATCAATACGTTAGACATGTGTATCTGTATATGTTCACTTTTCCGATCCAATGAAAAGTTGGACGTATTTGGACTCTGACAAATTTTCGTATGTGCCGTCATACGTTTCTGTCATACGGATATGTGTGACAGGGCCTTTAGCAGTATGAGTGAACCAATTGTAGAAAACAAGAAAGGGGTTTAACTGAATACATGTATTGCTTAGATAATTAATTGTCAGCCAAAATGAATAGTAGGTATGGTCACACTATTATTAACTGCTTTGTTCTATGTGTTTCTCATCACTTCAGGCACTTCTACACACTCGGAACGTGTCTGCCGAGGAGGCGGCAATGTATTACTTCAACAAGCTGGAGAATGAGGTGCCCATAAGATAGCCTTAGTCCCCACAGGTACACATTGGTACATTAGACCTTGTGGAGTTTGTCCAAAGCCAAATCTCAGTGTCTCTTTTTGTCTACTCTGACCCTCAGGAGGAGGGAGACGATGATCTAATGTTCAAGATGGTGTTTGTGGTGAACATGGACCTTGCCATGGGTGTTGGAAAGGTTGGTTGGTTTCCTGTTTCACTGGCAGAAAATAAAGTCTGGTGGTACCACTAGCAATCGCTCACGGACCATTCTTTGAGAAAGACTGCACTAATTGATACCTACCAGGTTTTGTGCTCTATGCGCTGAGTGGGAGTAGTTGATGCTCATATCAGTTGTACTGAAACAGTGATTGTAGTGAAAACAATGCCAATATTGTTTTTAGGTTTGTTTTTGTTTTGATAAACAAATAGACAAAAAAGTTTAGTTTTTCCAATTTCAGTATAAGATAAGATAAGATAGAACTATATTTATCCCCAGGGAAATTGTTGCAATACACAGTAGGAACAGTAAGATTTACAAAACAAATGTACAGTATGTAACTATATTTGAATGTGGTCAGAAACGGCACATAAAGGCCATTTGCAGTACGGCTGAAAACTCATTAAGATTCCCATGTAGTGAAATCAGTGCTATGTTTGTGCAGGTGGCAGCCCAGGTGGGCCATGCTGCTGTGGGTTTGTACCAGGCTCTACAGGAGAAGAACAGCTGGAGGGAGATGGCCTGGAAGTGGGACCACAGTGGGTAAGACCTGTACAACATCACATATCATTTCAGGAGAAGCAAGCATTTTCTACTGCTGCTGTTTGCAAAAATCCAAAATGTTAGTCCATTAATGCTCCAGTTCCTAAAGTGTTTGCGCTTGTCACCCTTGAGTCTCTTGAATTAAAAAAAAGTAATGCAGTTCTTCAACTGTGTCAGGACAGTTGTGCTACCTTAGCTTTTTTCTTTCCCAATCATTGTTCCAATACTTATAATATTGTTCAATAATGAAGTCTATTCTAATTACCGTTAATGATGAAAAATAAATGTGCATGGTGTGGATACAGAGCCAAGAAGGTGGTAGTCCAGGGCACCAACGTGGCTCATCTACTGGAGCTGCAGGCCCTGGCCATGAGCCTCAGCCTACCCGCTTACCTGGTCCAAGATGCAGGACTTACCCAGGTGTGGACATTTTCAAAGCTATCTTGTGTGTAATTGTCTTTTGCAGGCACCAGTAGTTATTTGCAAAATATTCAAAGTCAAATTACTGGTGTTTATATATATATATATATATATATTTGGTTTAAAAAATGTATTAGAATGTGTTAGTGTTGCCCAGTGCCTTGACATGAAGACATAATTTTTTGGCAGGTGGAGGCTGGGTCCCGCACTGTCCTGGCCATCATGGGCGAGGAAGAGATGGTGAGCAATGTCACTGGGAGTCTGAAGCTGCTCTGAGGGGCACAACCCCACTGTGGGGAGGCATTGCTCTGCAGTGCCACAGTGCACCCAGGAGAAGGCAGCATTTCTCAGTGGCAGGGAGAGTCTTGGCATGCAAGCGTGTAACAACCTTTTAAAAAGACCTAAAGAACAAGGGAAAACAAGACATGTTCAAACACCAGAAAACAAACACCCTCAGCCATTGGTTTCCCTTTCATTCTTTGTCTGAGCTGCTTAGTCGGCCGTTAAGAGCAGGAGGAGGAGTGTGGTTGTTCACAGGAGAACGAGGCAAAGGCAGTTGAATTTTCTTTTTCTGGTGACATTTCTCTTTTCAAACAGGCCACCTACTTAGAAGTATTATTAGAATCTTAACCCATTTTCAAACACATCAAGTGTGTTGTCCAGTTTCAGATATGGCAAAGTAAAAAAAGTGTTGTTGGTGGTTGACCAATATTGTAGTTGTGCTTATTCAAGGGGCAGTGTACCGTAGACTAATACATACTGTAATTATAATTATACCCATAGCAGATGTAGTATTTCCCTGTTGGATTCACTACTCCTGAGTGAAGAGTAACTTATTAACTGATAATATGTGAACGCTCATTGTTGACGTTTAAATGATTTTGTGTGTGTATGCAACTATTCTCCCAAAGATCCCTATCCTGTAGAATCAATAACATTACTCATTATTGATAAATGGATATATTTTGTATACATATGCGTGTTGGGGGCCATATACTGTATAATCTGTGGTGTGCCATCCTAAACAGTATGCAAAGTTACTGGGCTTTGTTGTATTGTTTTTTCTTTGTGCAAAAGGAAGAAGATCCTTAATTATAATTTTTGTATTTGTTGGTAGAATTTGATGGTGGGCAAAGAGGTTCAGTGGAACCCCAATGTCATGTATTAAAGGTTTGTGCTGGGCCTCACGTTTTGCACTCTGACTGCCTGTGGGGATAGTTTACACTAATGAAGTTGATCAATTCACTTGACAGAATGCAGATAATTGTGTATGACAATTATTATGGACTTGGTAAATAGTCTTGCACACTATTAATCTTAATACACAAAGAATGATGTTTGAGCTGTTTTCACTAACATATTTGTGGGCATGAGCTGCCACTCCCAGAATTCTTAGTTTAACGTCAAATATTTTATTTGTAACATATCTTTAAAAGAAAATGGCGGTGACATGTATGCAATATGAAATGTACATTTGAACAGACCCCCAAAGTTATGTCAATTTTAGTAACATGTCGACACTTTGATACCTCCTATGTTATACAGTAATTTGTGTGAGTGCTTAATACTATGGAGACAATTAAAATGCCTCCAGATTAAGTAACAAGCATCTTGAATCGTGTTTTTACCTTACAGACTCGAACATACAGATAATGCATATGAAAGAGGTACTGGAGCTGTGGCAGTGAAAGCAATGTGGGGGAGGGTTGAACACTGCCATATTGCAGTGCGTGGTTTGGACCGGCCATATGACATTGCTTTTTCACCGCAGTAACAATGGCAGTATTGTGAAAATGGCCACTGCCTACCATGGGAGTCCGGCTGGGAAACTTTTAAATATTAACCTCATGACGTGCTGTCGGAAATGATTCTGGTCTTCGTGGTTATTTAGGGCAACACACCGAGAAGATGCCACAAAAAGGACAGGAAAGTCATAAACAATATGTATATACTGTTGAAATTATAAGTATAGTTAAACAAAGAGTCATGTAACATAAATAGCTTTGTGCTGTGGGGCGTAGGTGTTAGCCTTTATATAATCCATCGATTTAAAAATATACATTTACTTCAGTGGCTTAGATATATTGTGTTTACACCTATTCATTATTAATGGCAATGTGTATCTGAATGCTTTCATTACTTCCATAACATGCTACCATTATGATGGTTTGGCAGCACGTTATATTATGTCGAGTGCCACTATAATTTAACCTGGTGTAATACTGTTAAATCACATCCGTATCACTACTTTGTTCTGCTATATCATATGTATCCATACGTAAATATATCAAGTACAACCTTCATTATGTTTCCAGATTTTGATTTTTGAAGCTATTTAAGAAGAGTCTTGAATCATAAAAGCCCCACAGCTGCAACACTTAATACTCTGCTGCCTAATTTCGCTGCTCGTCAGACCTCTGCAACAAATGACGTTGGCATTTATCACCACAGCCAATCAAAGTTGCCCCTCAAGTCTCATGACAGGACAAGAAACCGATCGCGTCATTATGAATATTTGTTTATAAATATCGCAGTCCATTACGTCAAAAATCTGTTGAAAATAACATGTCCGCTTTGCTTATGAATCCAGTGTGCGTGGTAGCTACGCGAATAACTTTAAAAATAATTAACAATAAACAAGGGCTGCGTCTCGATTCTCTTTATATAAATGCTAACATCACAGCAAAGGTTACGCTCGTTTTTTTCGCCAGTTCCTCTGGTACAACTCCCAGGAATTGTTTTATTGAGCAGTACTGATGGAGGTATTCATATTCATTATGTCTGCAAAGTGTGGGAGTAGGAATAGACTGATTTCGGCAGCAGGAACAGAGGTAGAAGGGAGCAGTTATAAGTAGATGCAACTAAGGAGCACTGGTCAATTTCCCTCTCCAACCCCTCACCAGATGCTACCGAGCGACACCTCATCCTCCATTCATCTGACATACCGGTAGGTGGGGCTGACCCAGTGGGCTAACCTGCCTCTTGTGTCCCTGGAACTGGGCCCCAGAGACCCCGTGTAGCTAACGGTTGCTATTTTGTATTGGTATGAAAGCTCCTTCCACGTTAAATAGATGCATATAACCCTCAAATAAAAAGCATTAATCCCACTAACGAATTCAAATTAATTCCATGGCATTTTGCATTTAATACCGAGCATTTCCAGAAACTTTGATGGTACAGATCCTCTGTCGGGTGTCAAAGTGTCTCCCGAATCCAGCCACTCTCTCTCCGTTCTCCTCCTTGCAACCACCAGTACACGCATATCATAATGGCATCTTGCACCCCTCCTCAAAGCAGTGCCCGCCCCGTTTGACGTCGTTGACGGAGAAAAAACGTCGACGCTCTGATTTACCCTATGAATTTACCCAAAGACTTACATGTATATGTCGTGTGTAACATGACTGACACAGTGCTGTCGAATCATTGGCGAGAGGCGGGACATCGCAGCAAGGGCCGCCCAACGAGAGAGCCCCTGCACTGTCGCCAGGGAAACCCCGTGGCGTGGTTGTGTGTCAGTTTCGCTGGGACCCGCGGTCGATGCCGGTGAGGAGGGGGATGGGCGCCTCTGCGAATGTAAGGACCCGAGACAGAATCAGAGCCCTGTATCACATACAGCAGCATATACCCCATTATAAATAGCGACTGTATATATACAATACACTAAAATACATGGATTTATCCACCGGGGATCTATAATAGACACTCAATGGATGCAGTGCACCTGAACAGGACAGGGAATTTAACTTTCCGCCTATGCGTGGGAGACGCTGAGAAGTTTGTTTCCTACCCCTGGAGAGGGAGCTACTTTTAAGGGAAAAGGATACAGGAGAATCCGAGGCCGACCAACAGGCCTACTGGTTGGATTTGATGTTTGGATACTCTAAGGACTTCACACTGTACATGCATTTGCCTCGTTTGTTCAAGTTTGGAATGCCTCTTTAGGTGAGTACTTTGAATCTTTGTTAATATAACCCTTTGTAAATAAAGGCAGTAACATAAATATAACTGATCATGTTTTTAGTCAACCAAACGTAGCCATGAAGCTAACCAATTTGGCTAACTGCTTAGCGTCCACTTAAGTTTATTAGAACAAGTTGGTTGCCTTCACTATCTTTCCACTTGACTGGCTAACAAGCTCCCCATGTTGATGGTCTGTCTTGCAGTGCTGCTCTTAGCTGTGTCTGGACTGATCTTCCATGACTTTTTGATCAGCTCCTCGTGTTGTTTTTGATAGCTAGCTTGTTAGTCTGGGAATCCACCACACTACTAGTTTTTTATTATAGCCAATGTAATAACATTATTCCAACCAACCATGTCCCAAAAGCTCTCCACAGCATTCTGCAAGTTTTCAAGAGTTTGACTCGTGTAACGTTTGGTCCATTAGGAGTGCCTGCAGTTCAGTTTTTCTTTTTCAGATTTTATACCAAAAATAAACCAGTCTCACTTGGATATCGTTATAACTTTATATCACCAAATAACATGAGCGATATTGTGTTATGCCCCCACTCCACTTAGCTACAAACTCGTGTAGGGTTTGAAGTATCAATAAATAAATCTTGTTTAGTTGAGCAAGTTTCAATAATGGGTTTGCGCAGAGGCTTAATTTAGCCTAACGTTAAACTATCAAAACAACACCAGCAGCACATTATAGGTACTTAATTTGCGTTTGTTGCGTAGTTGTTGTTATGTTAAATTTAACATAGAATAACGTCAGGTAAACCTGCAACCCATCTCTTTGGCAAGGAAGTTCAGAATCAGGCACGTAACGTTAAGGTTGTTTTGCTAGAATCCCTATTTTTTGGGCATTGTTCTTTTGTCAGTAGTGTATTAAATGTTGGACTGGGTTGACGAAACTGTCGAATTTTTTAAGTTATCCATGACACAACTTGTAATTAGATCGTTATTGACGACTCATGTTTGCTAAGCAACCAGCTGCTGTGTTGATTAACGTTGGCAGATAAGTCATAGGCAACAAATGCTATACTAGCCTTTAAGCTAACTTTTTGGATGTTTTCCAGTTGATTGTCCTTATTTTGAACCGGTACTTTACAGCACACGCTCTATGAACCTTTCGCTATGTTTACACCTGAAGGCCTATTAGTAAGCGAAACTAATTATTGGAGTGGAATTCTGAACTAATACGTTTAGTTTTATGAAAAATATAGTGTCTGCATCATGGAGGTGTTTGGCTACATCATGTTAGTGCATCTGTCTTTGGCAACATTCCTAACTTCGCTCAGGCGTGTGAATCAAGCTGAAAGCCGGATGGTGTTTTCTCTATTTGTGCTTGTTATTTTTTCCCTGTGTGTGTGATATTCAGCAATCAGAAAACCAGATCAGTTGGGTAGTGACTTGCTCTTCTTCACCTCCCCCACCTACCAACCCCCAACCTCTGTGGCGGTTAAGAGAAATGGGTGGTATTTTAAAGGGGAGCTCTTGTTTCCTTTTTTAGCCTCCATTTTTATTTCAACGTGTGAGTAGCATTGTTGAGTAGGAATGCAGCAATCACAAGTTTCGACCAAGTTAGAGACCTTGTAGCTGTTGTGTTTTAAAGACCATTGCGTGACTTGATAATTCTGACCATTTCTTGATTATAAGAGAATGTTATATTTACATCTTCACCTCTATTAGATTGATTTTAGGAATCAAGACCTGGCCTCGATATTAAGCTGCCTTGTCATTTCCAGTGTAGTTGATATTAATTTCGTGGTTAAATTAAATACCGAGTACTGTCAGCTAGCGACCACCACAGTTGGCACGTTATATTTGGAAATGGCTGGGAGATTACTTGTGTAGGGTTTTTTTTTGGTGAGGTTTATATTTATTAGGACCCCGCGTTTTCTGAGCACGAATGGCTGCCCTCACCGTCGCCTGAGTAGCTGTGCTCCACTCTGCTGCACCACGTAGCCTCGCATTGTGCTGCGCCCAGACTCCGGAGCAGTGGACACAGCAAGCACAGAGAACGACGTTATTTTGCTATATCAGACATGTTAGGTCAATGAATGTGTGATGACCTCCCTGCAGTGATATTTGTGTCTGACTTGTCATAACTTCAGCTGGGCATACTTAAGACATATTACTCTTTCTACCCATTCAAAAATCGTTTCTTGAAATGGATTTAATGCATTAATATCACAAAATCTGGTGTCAGGTTGAATCTGTCATATTTGGTGCTTGGTTTCTCACTGAAAGTACTGTATTCACTAATCAAGTACATTCCAACCAATTTGAAACGGGTTTAAAATAAACTTGAGATTGCAAAAAAATATTTGGAGCTTCAAGTATGTTTTTTCTTCTCTTTTTTTCTCCGTTGTCGACCTTGCTTTATGAGAACAAAGATTACACCTGTGCCCTGCTGGGGGCGTTCAGCCAGCACAACATTTTATATTTGATGACAGGATGATAATATTGGAAGCCAGATTGCAGCGCACTGATCCTTGTTTTCATTGGTTGTGACTGACATTCTCTGAATATGTTTCACATCTTTTAATAGACTGTGTGGGCTGCAACTTACAAACATGGCCTCTCAGAACCATTGGAAACATAAGCCCCTCCAGAACTCCCCCTGACCCTGACGTGCCTTCTTTACTCAACCTACCACCCTGGGAAAGCTAAGATTGAACTGCTTGGCAGCTTGTTCGTGAACTGACCCGCCATGTTGGTTTTCCAGGCCTCTCAAGCAGCTTCAGATTATGTGTTTGAGTGAGATACATGTGTTGTGGGTGTTGAGTTACGATTGGTGAAAGAGGACGGTCTCTCTCTCTGTCTCTGTCTCTGTGTGTGTGTAGGATGGACCCTTTCCCAATATGGGCCTCTAAAACGTTGAGGATCTGAGGAATGTGCCGACATGCAAGGTTAGCCTGGCCCAGTTTTTTGTTTACTAAGGAAATAAAGTATGTCTTTCACATTCACAAACCAAGACATTTAACTGTTAAGTGACATGCCCTTGAAAACATAATTAGAATGTGTGAGCGCTGTATTCTGGATCATACTCAGAACATAACTTAAAGCTTGGTTTGTGTGTGTGTGCTTGTAAAAAAAGAAGAGTGAAGCAGGATATTGGCCCATTTCCAAAAAGAGAAGACAGGATTCTGTCTTGGTGCAGAAGGTTGGAGAAGAGGGAGCAGGGGGTGTTGCTGTGAGTAATAGGGGGGGGGGGGGGGTACCGTGTCCTTTTAAGCTTTTCATTTGCATGCTGATGACACTTTGTATCATTACATGGAGGGCAGGTGTAGCTATTGATATGTTAATAAGGTTTCATGTATGATGTGCGTATGTGATCAAGTCAACCAAGCCAGTGTGGATCTACACCTCTTTGGATCAGAAATATTAAATCCATTGTATTTTTTCTCTGAATTGTAGTTTGACCACACTGCATTGTATTATCATGTAGCAACTGAAGCATCTTTTGTTTTATAAAGTCAAGTTCTGAGTCGTGTTATATAGAAATATTAAGCTGTTTAGTCACACCTATACATGTGTATACATTTTTATTTTCTTTGCATAATGTAAAGTAATAATGTTTTAAAAATATATATCATGTAGATTATTTTCCTGATTTCTTGTGTTCTGTGAGGGACTGAATTGAGATGCACCCTGCCTTTCCGTTTTATTTCGGGAATAGATATAGCACCAGTCCATCTACCTTCCACTCTGTACCGTCCCCTCTGCAGCTGCTGTGTGTTGTGTGGCTGTCCGACTTGCACAACAGGGTTAAAAACAAGTCGCTCTGACGCCTGCCTCATCGGTGCATTCCTATTGGTGCAGGACTTCTGGAGCTGCTCCAATGGGGCGCAGCATTTCCTCTGCGTTGGGGGAGCAGTGTTGCAGAGGGCTGTGCTGGTTAATTCTGTTTCGTGCAGAGAAGCAATGCTTCTTGGGAGAATAATGGAGGAGGAGGAAGCTGGGGGAAAAAAACAAGGCTGAAAGGGGGGTGAGGCAGGCAATCTACGTAATCATCTCTTCTCTGTCTCTCTCTCTTTCTGCTCTCTCCCTTGCTCTCTTTCGTTCCTGTTCTTGTTTTATTGCACCCTTATGTTATGTCCTTCATTTCCTTTTCTTTCTCTCACTGTCACGCTGCCTGTCTCGCTGTCTTGTGATACTTGGCTGAACGTATAGCAGAAAAATAAGCTGTCTGTCCACCTTTAGAACTGCAGGCAGACATTTTAGGCTTCACCACATTAACCCTCCTCTCTTTTCTTTCCAACCCTTTCTGCTGGTCCTGTGTGTCTTTTTCTTTCATGTTACTAACGAGACAAATTAATTATTGATTTAAAATACCAAATACTTTGTGTGAGATGAAAACAAGATTGCAAAATCGGCAAAGCACATTTCCAAGTGTGTTTGCTCAGAGGGTGTTGTCAGGCAAAGAGAGAGCAAATAAAGAGCAGAGCAGAAGAAAAACTAGCAAGAGAGCGTTTGCACCAAAGTCAAGCCACTCGACACCAACTCGCTCACAGCTGCCCTGTTTTGTAATGCACAGCAGTAGTGCTAAAAAGAGGAAATGAATGGCTGGTGCCAGGCTTTTCCATTTCACAAGGGCCTTGCTCTGTCACCTTGAGCAAATGGTACCTGATGGCAAGACACACACACGCATACACACTTTCCTCAAGACATTTTAGTTTTGTTGTTTTTTTCAGAGTGGGACAATTTAAGCTGTACAGCAGTTCAAAATGGCTGCCAATCCTCAGTAATTTTATTTTGTGTGACACCTGTCAATTTGGCATTGGCTAGTCTAAATATATTTGTCTCTTGTGTTGCCCTGGATAAGACTATCAGCCAAAAGAGAAAATGGAAATGTCATGTAAACGTGTTTGTCATGCAGATCATGTGTGACAGACACAGGGTGTCTCTGGTTTATGTTATGCCAGAGCATAAGCTTATCTAACAACAAGACTGCTGTTTTAGACTTCTTC